>NC_142734.1:25235195-25535195 GCF_051943395.1 Hippocampus bargibanti
AAAGACACATTGTAGCAGTCCTTCCATCGCGTCAATTTATTTTGCTGTACTTGTTTGGTCTGAAAACCTTGTGTTGCACCAAAATGCCGCCAGAAGAGGGCGACCAAGCTCCATGGAATTTATCAGCCTGTGGAAACAGGCTGATTAACTCCTCACAGGAGCTTGGACACCATTTTCTGCCTCTTCCCCCCCCCCAATGTTGCCTCAAAATGGCACGGAATAAATTATTTAATCAATTGTAAACAAGTTCCTCTTCAGAACTATTTGATTCATATCCATAACTGGATGTGTAAAAAGAAAGCATATTCTCCGAATCTGAAGCCATTGTTTTGATTCTCCAGCAATGCAAGACGTCTTGGCGTGACGTCACGAACTGGGGGTGGGACTTTCTGAAAATGCCCAATTCGCAGCTCAATTTTTTGCAGATTTTGGACACTTTAAGTCATTTTTATTAGTGTTTTGCATTTGAATGAAAATATCATACTGCGTGTTTTGGGTATTTTAGATCCTATAAAACGTTTTTCTGATGTCAGTTTGGAAACCAAAAAGTGATGTCGGTTGTCCTTTAAGAATAACGAGAAACATCAAACTCTTTAGGGCACAGATGCTCTCCCACGACATTGATTGCTAAAGAAACTACTATTCTTTTTTCCTGCCTGCCATTTTGTCCAGACAAGAGATTCGCATGAATCGTCCTGACCAGTGACCCGCCTTTCCCATTCTTGCGACAACATACAGGAAGAATCGCCCTGGGATGAAGGTGGGTTGGATTTCAAAATCAGTCGGGCTGTCGAGTGTGTTGCTCGGAGCGGTTGACCATGGCCACTTACCAGCCACAGAGTTTTATCCGCAGGAATCTGCACCGTGAGGAAGAGCTGATGGTCGCTCACATCAAGGATGACCTGCTTTTCGGACAACAGGACATTTCGACAGCCGTAGGCATGAGGGCAGAAGGACGCATTGGTGTGGCCTAAGGCAAAGTCAGAGTACAAAGTCCAAAGATCAACAAAAATGATCACAATGAGGGCCATAAAAGACCATCCATCATGTTACTTGCCATGTAATGTAATGGCACATTGAGAATAAAAGCAGAGACTGGTTGGTGGAAAAGCTATGATGGCTGCATTCCAGTCATTGATTTGAAAACGGCACAATTAGCATCACATGCTGGAATGTTATGGCAATGGCCTGATAGACGTCAAAGACGTCACCTCTGCTACCTTCTGATAGTTTGCTCTTTTTGCTGTGAATGGGAATTTGAATCGTTCTTGGTTGTGTGGACTTCAGATCAAGGTTGGGGGGCCTTTGAAATTCTTTTGACAGGGCGATCAAATGAAATGGGCTTCATTGTTCTTCAAATTCCTGTCGGTTTTATCTCAATTGTGCTAGCTACAATCTCCTTCGTTCTCCCTCATGCAATGTCTGTAGATTTGTTTGCTTTTTCCACTGACATTTCCAATTCCAATCCTTCTATCTTCATTTCATGATGGTGACAGTCTCCGCTGTCATAGCCACCGAATCTTTCAGTTCATGGATGCATATGTCGCCACAGCCAATCAGTGTCCTCCATCTCAGCCAGCTTTGCACATCCTCTTCTCTCATAGCAGCGACCTTCATGACGTCTTTGACAACATCCATAAACCTCCTCTTTGGTCTTCCTTTCGGTCTCCTGCTTGGCAGTTCAAGGCTCGGGATCCTTCTCCAGATATAGTCACTCTCTCTCTCCTCTGGACATGTCCAAAACATCTCAGCCTGGCCTCTCTGACTTTCCCTCCAATGGCTCCAAGTTGTACCTCCTTCCTGAGCCCATTCAACCTGGTCACTGATCCTATCCAATATGGTGAATCCTGGTCACTGATCCTATCCAACCGGGTCACTCCTGGTCACTGATCCTATCCAACCAGGTCACTCCTGGTCACTGATCCTATCCAACCTGGTCACTCCTGGTCACTGATCCTATCCAACCTGGTGAGTCCTGGTCACTGATCCTATCCAACTTGGTGACTCCTGGTCACTGATCCTATCCAACCTGGTCACTCCTGGTCACTGATCCTATCCAACCTGTTGACACCTGGTCACTGATCCTATCCAACCTGATCACACCCAAAGACAGCCTCAACATCTTCATCTATGCTACCTCCAGCTCTGCTTCATGTCTTTTCTTACTTGAAAGACTTGAGAGGCGCACTTCAAAGGAGCACTTGAAAGGTGTACTCACTCAACGCCGCAGTGCGCACGTGTGCCACCACACCCCGCCCCCTTCATTCAGGCATTGATGACATTGATGAGTCAGGCATGCTATGAAATCAGCTACAAGCTTGCTATGAAAGAACCTTTCGGCTGCAGGTTATCCAAAGCGAGAGTAGGTTCAAGAAGAAAAGCTCAGTCGGTCTTGCTAACGTTGCTAACTGAGAAACCAATGAGGCTAACGAGAAACGAGAATAACGAATAACGAGAAACATCAAACTCTTTAGGGCACAGATGCTCTCCCACGACATCGATTGCGAAAGAAACTACTATTCTTTTTTCCTGCCTGCCATTTTGTCCAGACAAGAGATTCGCATGAATCGTCCTGACTCTGACCAGTGACCCGCCTTTCCCATTCTTGCGACAACATACAGGAAGAATCGCCCTGGGATGAAGGTGGGTTGGATTTCAAAATCAGTCGGGCTGTCGAGTGTGTTGCTCGGAGCGGTTGACCATGGCCACTTACCAGCCACAGAGTTTTATCCGCAGGAATCTGCACCGTGAGGAAGAGCTGGTGGTCGCTCACATCAAGGATGACCTGCTTTTCGGACAACAGGACATTTCGACAGCCGTAGGCATGAGGGCAGAAGGACGCATTGGTGTGGCCTAAGGCAAAGTCAGAGTACAAAGTCCAAAGATCAACAAAAATGATCACAATGAGGGCCATAAAAGACCATCCATCATGTTACTTGCCATGTAATGGTAATGGCACATTGAGAATAAAAGCAGAGACTGGTTGGTGGAAAAGCTATGATGGCTGCATTCCAGTCATTGATTTGAAAACGGCACAATTAGCATCACATGCTGGAATGTTATGGCAATGGCCTGATAGACGTCAAAGACGTCACCTCTGCTACCTTCTGATAGTTTGCACTTTTTGCTGTGAATGGGAATTTGAATCGTTCTTGGTTGTGTGGACTTCAGATCAAGGTTGGGGGGCCTTTGAAATTCTTTTGACAGGGCGATCAAATGAAATGGGCTTCATTGTTCTTCAAATTCCTGTCGGTTTTATCTCAATTGTGCTAGCTACAATCTCCTTCGTTCTCCCTCATGCAATGTCTGTAGATTTGTTTGCTTCTTCCACTGACATTTCCAATTTCAATCCTTCTATCTTCATTTCATGATGGTGACAGTCTCCGCTGTCATAGCCACCGAATCTTTCAGTTCATGGATGTATATGTCGCCACAGCCAATCAGTGTCCTCCATCTCAGCCAGCTTTGCACATCCTCTTCTCTCATAGCAGCGACCTTCATGACGTCTTTGACAACATCCATAAACCTCCTCATTGGTCTTCCTTTCGGTCTCCTGCTTGGCAGTTCAAGGCTCGGGATCCTTCTCCAGATATAGTCACTCTCTCTCTCCTCTGGACATGTCCAAAACATCTCAGCCTGGCCTCTCTGACTTTCCCTCCAATGGCTCCAAGTTGTACCTCCTTCCTGAGCCCATTCAACCTGGTCACTGATCCTATCCAATATGGTGAATCCTGGTCACTGATCCTATCCAACCGGGTCACTCCTGGTCACTGATCCTATCCAACCAGGTCACTCCTGGTCACTGATCCTATCCAACCTGGTCACTCCTGGTCACTGATCCGATCCAACCTGGTGAGTCCTGGTCACTGATCCTATCCAACTTGGTGACTCCTGGTCACTGATCCTATCCAACCTGGTCACTCCTGGTCACTGATCCTATCCAACCTGTTGACACCTGGTCACTGATCCTATCCAACCTGATCACACCCAAAGACAGCCTCAACATCTTCATCTATGCTACCTCTAGCTCTGCTTCATGTCTTTTCTTCAGTGGCACTGTCTCCAGTCCAAACATCATGGCTGCTCTCACCACAGTTTTACAGACCTTTCCTTTCAACCTAGCTGAAACCTTCTCTCACACATCTCCAGCCGTTGTGTTTTCCACACTTGCCACTGCTCTGGACAGTTGACCCCCAAGTACTTCAAATCCTCCACCTCCTTTATCTCTTCTCCCTGTAGCATCACTCTTGTACTTGGATCCCTCCCATTCACACACATATATTCAGTTTTGCTGCGACTGATCTTCATTCCTCTGCTTTCCAAGGAATACCTCCCCCAACTGTTCCCTGCTCTCGCTACAGATCACAATGTCATCTGCAAACATCATGGTCCAAGGAGATTCCCGTCTAACGGCGTCTGTCACCCTTTCCATCACCATGGTGAATGAGAAGGCGCTCAGAACTGACCCCTCGTGACCCCCTATATTCTCTATGGTGCCTTACCTTTCCAGATATGCCCGGCATTGATGTACACCTGGATAGGGAAACTGGTGTGCAGAGGTTGGTGATAGTGGAGCATGAAGACATAGCGTCCCAGTGTGTGGACATGCGTCGAGTACACTGCTGCATTCTGGGTAGGAGAAAGTGGAAAGTGGAAACAAGGCACAGAGTTGCCGCATCGCTTCTGCGTGCCAATATCGTTACCTGCAGCGAGTCCAGTCTGATGCGGTCGCCATTGTCAGTGGCCTGGGGCGGGAGCTCTGCTGCTGACAGGGGCGATGGCTCCCTTTGAGGCGCGGGCACGGGGGTCGCGGCGTTGCGGGAGGCCAGGTTGGGCTCCTGCATGTTGGCACCCTGGCCCTCCTTCAGGACCAGCGAGTTGGACGGCATCCGAAAGCGTGAGGGAACGCAGGAGGAGCTGAAAGAGACGACAAAACCAGCTGTGAGTGGAAGGTCACAACCTCCTTCAACGACGACCATGAGGACCGTGAGGACCATTGTACCTGTCGTGGGAAAAGTGGCCATGAGTGCTGATGCAAAGGACTTTGGGATCCACATACTCCATGGAGAAGTGCTCTTGAGGAACCAGATAGATTTTGTGCTACAACACCAGGGAAACAAGGTTCAATTAGCACTTTCATCCACATCTGGGGGGAGGTCAGGTAACTTGATACCTTGGCTTACGAACTTAATTGGTTCCCAGACAGAGTGTGGAAGGTATCCCAAAAATTAATTTACCATAGGAAACTATTAAAATGAGAAGAAGCCGTTCCCAGGTCCCCATAAAACATAATTTTCTACTTTCTAATTTTCTAAGCCTTAAAACTACACAAAATATACCTTATTTTATGTATAATAAACGTGCTATGGTATTATAATTAAATAAACAAACTGTACGGTATAATAAAGTCGTTTTATTGACCTTTGAATTAAAGTTTGTTTTATTGACCCCCCCCCCCCCCCCACAGCTCGGTTGCCATTTTGTTGTTTGCAGAACTGCCTCACTCTCTCTCTGTATATATACTTAATGTTTGCAGCTCTATGTTTCCGTAAACCCCCCGCCCCCCTCACTGCTGCGTTCTTGACCAATCACGTGGCTTTAACCGAAGACTGGGGGCAGAAAATAGAGGCCAAAACAAGTCGGCTGCCACTTTCTTGTTAGGAGAACAGGCTCGTTCGCGAACGACACATCACTCATTGTGGCGCTCCGCGTGTATCCCGAAAAATAGTTTGTATGCCAAGGTTAAATTTTTACAAATTTAACATTCGTAAAACAAAAAGTTCGTAAGCCAAGGGGTTCGTAAACCGAGGTATCACTGTATGTTGTTCCATATCTTTTCGTGATCATACTTGGACAAATAAGGGGATGGCGCGGTTAGCAAAAAGTGAGAAATTGGAAGAATCTAGGGTCGCTGGCAGTGGATGCTGGAGTCCATCACAGCTGTCTTCAGGTATTCAAGCACACACTTCCAGGTAGGTTCAATTTGGAGTGTTCAATCAGCCCGATGTGCGTGATTTTGGAATGTGGGCGGGAACCGGAGGACCCAGAGAAAACCCACCCGGGTCTGGGGACAACATACAAACTCCACACAGGGTGGCCGGAGCGGGTCTTGAACCCAACGCCTCTGTATTGTGTAGCCGGCGTGCTAACCACTCGACGAATAGGCCGCCCATATTGGAACAATCTAGCTGACACTTAAGATATAGAAAACTTCCTATATAAGAAAAAAGATATTTTGACTGTCGTTGATGGGGAAAACTGGCTAGCTGTTGGCCATCTGGCTATCTATTAGCTATTTAGTAGCTATCCATTAGCTAGCTAGCTGTAAGCCAGGGGTGCTCATTACATCGATCGCGATCTACTGGTCGATTGCGGAGGTAGTACTGGTCGATCGCAGTGTGACAGTAAAAAACAACATTTGTCAGCCTATCAAACGTCCCGTCACTTGATTGACATACAGGGCAACCATTCAGATGACAACAAAATTTTGACCTTTAGGTCGCCGCGCATGCGTAAACAAAGGTGCTAAGCGCAGCAAAATTTACAAGCTAGTCAGCGAATTACCTCAGATTTTAAGACCTTGCTAAAACATATGGTGATCAAAATGAGTGAGAAAGCTGGACCAAGTAAGAAGGCAAAAACATATTACTTTCATACGGAATGGGAGGTGGACTTTTTCTTAACGATGTCATTTTCAAAATGCGTATTGCCAATTGCAGGCAGACTTGTTGAATTACCATTGCATAATCCACCAACAAGCGTTATGCGCGAAAATGCTCAACATGAGGAAATGTGCTACCTCCTTGACTGCATTATTTGGCTCCACTTATTTATGTGAGTCAGCCTTTTCCTACATGAAGATCATTAAGTCCAAATACCGTTCCACCATGACTGATGAACATTTGGAAATGTGCTTGAGGCTGGCTGTCAGCATCTACTGTCCGGATTATTGCATCCCTGGCTGATTCAATTCAGTGCAAGTCATCAAAGTAAACTCAGGTAATTACAAATAATGTTAATAGTTATTTACTATGTTATGTATATGTAGTTATGATGTGTGTTGTGCAATATTGGCTTATTCAGTTATGTAAGGTACATCAACATACATTGTACATACAAAGAATCCTTAATACATTTGAAAATAATTATGTTTTGCATTTTTGTAGTGGGTAGATCATTTTGACTTACAGTAAAGTCTCGTTATATCGATATCGTTTATATTGATAATACTGCTTATTACGACACTATTTTCATTTCCCGTGCACTTTTCTAGTCTTTTTATGTATACAGTAAAGTCTCGTTATATCGATATTGTTTATATTGATAATACTGTTTATTACGACACTATATTCATTTCCCGTGCACATTTCTAGTCTTTTTATGTATAATTAGTTCTGTTTAGTACGATTCATGGTTTTTACGATAATCCGGTTACTACGGTGCTCTTTTTCATCTCCCGCCGGCCATTTTGCTATGTTTATGTGAGTTTGTTACGTGACCAGCTCCCGTGTAGCAGAGCCATTTTCATTTTCAGACGCTAGCTCGTGTGTTGCAGACGAGATTGAAGTGTTTGTGTTAAAAGGTAAAAATGGGAAGCAGAAGAAGATTGTTGACTTTTTTAAATTGGATTGGATTGGATTGGATTTGCCTTTATTAGTCTCACAGTGGAGAAATTTACATTTCACAGCAGCAAAGTGATGAAAGGAATGAAAGTTGAAAAAAGAAATACATGAGCTGCTGGAAAGGCAGCCATGAATGCAATCGTTTTTTGCAATAATGTTTCCTGTTTTGTCTGCTGAAGCGTGATGATTTTGAAAATTACCATACATTCCATACTGTGTATTAAAGGACAACCGATGTCACTTTTTATTCAAACGCAAAACACCAATAAAAATGACTTCACGCCAAGACGTCTTGCATTGCTTGTGAATCCAAACAATGGCTTTAGATTCGGATAATATGCTTTCTTGTTCCATATCCAGTTATGAATATGATTCAAATACACTGTAGTTCTGAAGAGGAAAGCATACATGTTTGCAATCGATTAAATAATTATATGTGCCATTTTGAGGCAACATTGGGGGAACATCTCTCACCCAAAAAAAAGAGGCACAAAATGGCGAGCTCATGGCCAGCTCCGTTTCTTATATGGCGCTTGGATGCCCTCTTTTGGCGAGTTTTGTTAATGCAATTCGGCGCAGGACGGATATATCGACAGTACGGTTATAAAGACATTTTTTCTAACTCCCGAGAATATCGATATAACGAGACTTTACTGTAGTTTGTATGCTGAAAAAGTGTGAGCACCCCTGCTGTAAGCTGTCTAGCGGGCTGGCTGTTGGCTATCCATTAGCTAGCTGGCTAACTGTTAGCTGTCTAGCTGGCTGGCTGTAAGCTGGCTAGCTGTTGGCTATATGGTTATCTATTACCTATATATTAGCTATCCATTAGCTGAGTTACTTGCGGGTTGAGTGAACGCTGGCGCATGTGGCTGCTGCTGCTCACCCACAGAAAAACTTGTGACTGTAAAGTGACCTTGAGAGTTTTGAAAGGCGCTTAGAAATCAAATGTATTATTATTATTATTATTATTATTATTATTATTATTATTATTATTATTATATTGAACCTGTACATTGGAATCATGTGTTACAACAATAATAATATTAATATTAATAATAATAATACATTTCATTTTTAGCACCTTTCAAAACTCTCAAGGTCATTTTACAGTGACATGATAAGTTTTTCAGTGAGTGATCAGAGGCAGCCACACGCGCCAGCGTTCACTCAACCTGGAAGTAACTCAATTACATAGCAAGCTAGCTAGCTAATGAATAGCTATTGAATAGCTAGCGAATAGATAGCTATTAGCGAGTGAATAGACAGCTAATAGCTAGCAAATAGATAGCTAATAGCTGGTGAATAGATAGCTAATTCCTAGGGAATAGATAGCTAATAGCTAGCTATATAGCTAATAGCTACAGTAGAGTGCTAAATAGCTAGATCGCCAGCCAGATAACAAGATAGCCAGCTAATAGATTTTCAAGACATCTTGAATGAGGTCAACTGAAGACGCATAGGAGATGTATAGATGAAACAAATATGTTGCTATTATTATGAATAATAATCATAGTTTTGATTTCTAAGCGCTTTTCAAAACTCTCAAGGACACTGCACAGTCACAGGATCGTTTTTTCTGTGGGTGAGCAGCGGCAGCCACATGTGCCAGCTTTCACTCAACCCGGAAGTACCTCAAATAGATAGCAAGCTAGCTGGCTAACGAATAGATAGCTAATAGCTAGCGAATAGATAGCTAGTACCTAGCGAATAGATAGCTAATACCTCGTGAATAGATAGCTGATACCTAGCAAATAGATAGCTAATACCTAGCGAATAGATAGCTAATACCTAGTGAATAGCTAGCTAATAGCTAGCGAATAGATAGCTAATCCCTAGCAAATAGATAGCTAATAGATAGCTAGCTATATCACTAATAGCTATAGCAACTAGCTATATAGCTAGATAGCCAGCTAGAAAACAAGATAGGCAGCTAATAGATTTTCAAGATGAATGAGGTCAACAGAAGACGGATAGCTGATAGATGAAAAAAAGATGTTGCTATTATTATGAATAATAATCAGAGTTCTCTCAAGGACACTGCACAGCCATAGGTTAAGTCGTGCGGATGAGCAGCGGTGAATAGCAGCACGAGGTGCAACTGGGAAGCACTTCAGCTACACAATGCTCAAATGGAAGGTTTCGGTTGTTCACTCAATGCCTTCGTGGCTTTTGTCCGGGTACTTTGGTTGACTCCCACGTTCCAAAAGCAGGCATGGTTGGTTGTGCAATTTTTTTGGCCCGTCTCTCCGTCTGCCTCGGTGCCAAACGGGCGGTGAACCGCCCTCCATTCCATGTTACATGTGCATATCCTGTGACCCGAGGCTGCATTTTTGATTTCCACCAGTTGTTGTGCACAGAACAAATCAATAAGGACACAATTCTGCTTGTATGAGAGCGCAGGAAAAACGCCACGGGCCGCAGACCATCATTGACTAGCCACAGGTGTAGCAGCTACTGTAGTGACTAGCTTACCATATAGCATAGCCATCTAGCATAGCCACTCGGGACAAAAATAGCAACTAGCATAGTGACTAGAGACTAGTAAAGTGACTCTGTGACGAGCATTGTGGATATGCTGTCTTGCCAACAGTGTAGCCGCTAGCCTAATTCGCATAGTACCTATCCACTACCCTATCCACTTTGGACTCTCTTAGCAACAGGTAATTTTTGTTCTTTTGACTTTTGTTTATGTAGACATTCATAAGAAATATTGTGCTAAGTCAATTCTCTGTCTTTTCTGTAATACCGTACAATAGCTATCTGGCTGATCCCTGAGGGGAAAAGCCGAAAGGAAAAGAAGAAGAAGGAGGAGAGCTATCTGGCTGACTGGCTACCTATCTCGCTGGCTAGCTATTAGCTACCTATTGGGTTGCTTGCGAGCCTTCTATTTGTCTTACTATTCTATCCGAGTTACTTCCGGGTTGAGTGAACACTGGCGCGTGTGGCTGCCGCTGCTCACACACAGAAAAACTTATCCTGTGACTGTAAAGTGACCTTGAGAATTTTGAAAGGCGCTTAAAAATGAAATGTATTATTATTATCCTTTTTTTTAGGTGACAATGAGCAGGACGCAAGCTGTCATGTGACAGCATTGACGGTCATACCAGGAAAAAGGTTGCGCTCTCGGCAGACAGCTGGAAGTCGACATCACCCGACAGGGACAAGAGCGCCGCTCGCTTGCGTTCATCGACGGCGACCACTCGACACAGGAAGCTGCAGAAACATCAACGTTGACAAAACCTACTCGCGGCACGTGGTGACAATGGCCGCCCGCCGCCGCCGTACCTGAAGGCGCAGGGTAAAAGAGTCACGCTGTGGCGTCGCGTTTGGGCTCCAGGCAAGTTGAAGGTGACGGCGAGCGTTTGTGGCGACTCCTCCGTGTTGGCGTACTCCACCACCAGGACATATACGCCCTTCGTCACTTTGGCGAGCATCTCCACGCTGAGCTGCTCACACGCCGTTTGGGAAAATGGCGCAGTCAGAAACAAGCATTCTCGGATCGGGACGGCTTTCGGAGAAATCACGGACGACGTTGACATGCAGTCAATCAACATGACAAAATCAGTATACAGTGATACCTCGACTTATGAACCAACATTAAATTCACGAGAATATAATCTTGGCTGACGAACTAGTTTTCAACGGACGAACCAAACCACACGTCGCCATGGTGGCTGGCGGACTACTTTTCAGTGGATGAACACCAAACCTCATGGTCGAACAGCGCCACGGTGGCTTGCAGCCTAGTTTTTGGCGGAAAGAACACCAAACCACTCAGTCGAACAGCTATTGGACTTGTTTTCCTCACCTCCTTTCTTTGAGTGCAGACGTGTTTTTTATTGAGTGTAGTACTTTTGCTATTATGAGACAGAAAAAGACCCCACCACAGGATAGTGTTCAGCCGAAGAGGAGACAAAAGAAAATGACGGCTGAGCAGAAGAAGGAGATCATCAAAAAACACCAACAAGGTGTGCGTTTGTGTGACTTAGCGTCCCAGTACCAGTACTTAAAGTCGACAATTTCTACGTGTGGCTATGGGTGTTTCTGTGTTGTCTAAGCAACGGTCTCAGGCAATAGAAGAGGTTGAAAATTTTAACGAAAAGCAGCTTGCAGGGGACAGTGTGAGGGTAATAAATAATAATAATAATTATTATTATTATTATTATAAATTTGATTTCTAAGCGCCTATCAAAACTCTCATGGTCACTTTACAGTCACAGATCAGTTCTTTGTGTAGGTGAGCAGCGGCAGCCACACGCACCAGCGTTCACTCAACCCGGAAGTCACTCTAATAGATAGAAAGCTAGCTAGCTAATGGACAGCTAATAAAGAGGTAATAGATAGCCAGATAGCCAACGGCTAGCCAGCTAGACAGCTTACAGCCAGCCAGTAGACAGCTAATAGCTAGCCGAGAAAGCACGGCAACATCACTCGGATATCATCAAGAGGCAACTACATCAACGACCCAAAGGTCAATAAAACCACTTTATTATTCAGTACAGTTTATTACTTTAATTACAATCCAATAGCACATTTATTATGCATAAAATAAGGTCTATTTTGTGTAGTTTTAAGGCTTATTCTTTATATTTGGAAAGCTTTTATATATTTATATGTTATATTTGGAAAACATTTTTTCATTCATTGATTTGATTTGGAAAGAGTTTGAAAATACACCATTCTTTGGGGGTGCACCTTATACGACGGTGCAACGTACATACCGGAACATATGGTACATAAATAGATGGAAACTGTTGGTCTCATTTCATTAACTAAGAATAGCAACCCAATGACATCATATGACATCCACTGTAACCTCTGTCCCACTGTAATTGCTGCTAAAAATGTTTAGCAGGGGTGTGTATACTTTTTAAATACACTCGCACAATATTTCCCTTGAGAGTATAATGAAAAAAAAAACACATTTTAATTCATTTTCCATTTTTAAAAATAGCCATTATCCTATGTTTGGCCCGTCAAAAATAACCCGTATCATCGGTAAGATCAGAGCATGTTCCCATTTTAATGGTTTCTTATGGGAAATTAATGTTTGGAATACACATTTTTCGCCTTACGAACATTAAATTCACGAGAATATAATCCATCAAGCATCAACTTCCATCACAAAGGTAAATAAAATGACTTTATTCTACAGTACAGTTTATTTCTTTAATTACAATACGATAGCATATTTATTATACATAAAAATAAGGTCTATTTTGTGTAGTTTTATAGGACAACCGACGCCACCGTGCAAGTTGTGTCCATAATTTGTAAAATCGCTTCAAATGACTTCTACTGAGCGTATTTTACAAAGATTCCACCGCACATAGCTATGTTTTACGTTTTGAGACTTGCGCTGAATAGTCATGAAGTCTTGTTTTCCAGTTGGTGACCGAGAAAGGACACCTTGCATCACCTCAATGCATTTTGCGGTACTTCGTTTGGTCTGAAAACTTCGTGTTGATCCGTGTTGATGGCGAAATTAGAAGGAAAATACATAAATAATGCAATGGTTAATCCTTGTGTGTTGCACTGAGCATCTATTTGATATTCGCTGACAAAAAATGTAAGGACTTAATCAGCCCGTTTCCATGGAGCTTTGTCGCCATTTTCTGCCTCTTTTCGGTGCTTTCCCCCCAGGTACCTCAAAATGACAGGGAATAACGTCTTTAATCGATTGCAAACATGTTTGCTTTCCTCTTCAGAACTATTTTAATCATATTCATAACTGGATGAGTAACAAGAAAGCATATTCTCCGAATCTGAAGCCATTGTTTTGATTCTCAAGCAAGGCAAGATGTCTTGGTGTGACACCACGAACAAGGGGGCGGGACCTTCTGAAACTGGCCACTTACGGGTTCAATTGTAAGTAGTTTTTAGGCACTATAAGCCATTTTTTATTGGTGTTTTGCATTTGACTAAAAATATCATACTATATCATATATCAAATATCATACTTTTGGGTATTTTAGATGGAATAAAACGTTTTTCTGATGTAAGTTAGGAAACAAAAAAGTGATGTCGGTTGTCCTTTAAGCCAAAGTCAAAGTCAGCTTTATTGTCAAATATGCTAATATGCATGACATACAGCACAGATGAAATTAATGTCCTCTCTGACCCAGCGTGCAAGGCAATTATAACGTGGCTAAAAAAGACATCCAACTGACAACAGACAATATATGTAATTTTTGAATGTAAAGTGAGGTAGTGTCGTATGTAAAATGAGGTAGTGACGGATATAAGTGAGGTAGTGACGTAATGTTGTAATGCAAAAACAAATAACAAGAAAGGTTTGAAGTAAGGTCTTGCAGAAAAAATGATAAAGAACAAAAAATAGAGTTCAGGATGATAGTACAGCGTGTAGCGTGTCCTCAGAGTTTGGTGAGTGTGGCAGTGGGAAGGGGCAGGGTGGGCAGGGCTGGGAGGGAGTTGAGTCTGCGGACTGCCTGGTGGCAGAAACTGTCCTTGAGCCTGCTGGTCTTGGCTCAGAGACTCCGCAGTCTTCTACCCGATGGCAGCAGGCGAAAGAGGCTGTGGGAGGGGTGGGTGGGATCGCCAGCGATCCTGAAGGCTCTGCGGGTGATACGGGTGTTGTAAATGTCCTGAAGGGGGGGGGGGGGACACGATGATCTTCTCAGCTGTCCTCACGATGTGCTGCAGAGTCTTACGGCAGGACACGGTTGCGGTGCCGTACCACACGGTGATACAGCTGGTCAGGATGCTCTCGATGGTACCACGGTAGAAGGAGGTCGTGATGGGGGTCGGGGCTACAACTCTTTTGAGCTTGCGGAGGAAGTACAGGCGCTGGTGGGATTTGTTGGCCAGTGATGACGTGTTGTAGCTCCAGGACAGGTCTTCGGATATGTGCACTCCCAGGAACTTGGTGCTGCTCACTCTCTCCACTGCAGCACTGTCAATTGTTAGTGGAGCATGCTGGGGGCGCACTCTCCTGAAGTCCACAACAATCTCCTTCGTCTTCACCACATTCAGACGGAGATTGTTGTCCTTGCACCACGTAGCCAGGCGGGTGACCTCGTCCTTGTAGGCTGTCTCCTCATCGTTGTTGATGAGGCCCACCACAGTCGTGTCATCCGCAAACTTTATGAAGAGGTTGGAGCTGGGTGATGATGGTGAGCAGTCGTGCGTGAGCAGAGTGAAGAGGAGGGGGCTCAGCACACACCCCTGGGGGGCCCCTGTGTTCAGCGTGATGGTGCTGGAGGTGTTGTTTCCAACTCTGACAGCCTGTGGTCTCCCCGTCAGGAAGTCCAGCAGCTCGCTGCACAGGCAGGTGCTGATCCCCAGTTTGCTCAGTTTGTCGGTGAGCTGTTGGGGGATGATTGTGTTGAATGCTGAGCTGAAGTCGATGAACAGCATTCTGACGTAAGAGTCTCTGGTCTCCAGGTGGGTGAGCGCTGTGTGGATAAGAGTGGAGATGGCATCATCGGTCGAGCGGTTGGGCCGATATGCAAACTGGAAAGGGTCATGGTTGGGGGGAGGGCAGCCTTGATGTGGTTCATAACTAGCCACTCAAAGCACTTCATGAGTATGGGATTGAGTGCGACTGGGCGTTAGTCTTTGTGGCAGGTGGGGGACGACTTCTTTGGGACCGGGATGCTGGTGGTGGCTTTGAGGGACGTGGGCACAACAGCCTGGCTCAGAGAGGTGTTGAAGATGTCCGTGAAGACATCCGCGAGCTCCTCCGCGCAGTCTCTTAGGACACGGCCAGGAATTCCGTCGGGACGGGGGCTTTGCGTGCGTTGGTCCCTCTGATGGATCGCCTCACGCTGTCCTGGTACAGTGTCAGCACCTGGTCGTCGGGGGGTAGTGGGGTCTTCTGTGCTGGGGTACTGTTGTCTGCCTCGAAGCGGGCGAAGAAGTCATTCAGCTGGTTCAGCAGAGTGGTGGAGTTCTCGCAGGTCTGTGGAGAGGGCTTGTAGTCTGTGATGGTGTGTATCCCACGCCACAGGTGCCTGGTGTCTCTGCTGTCTCTGAAGTGGTTGGCGATCCTCCTGGAGTGCTGTCTCTTGGCCATCCTAATGCCGCGTGACAGGTTGGCCCTGGCTGTCCTCAGGCCCAGCTCATCGCCAGCTTTGTAGGCAGCGTTCCGAGCCCTAAGGAGCCTGTGGACTTCAGCCGTCACCCATGGCTGCTGGTTGGCCCGGATGGTGACAGATCTGGTGACAGTCACGTGTACTCTTGGAGTCAGAGTCTGTGTACTCTTGGAGGTCTGTGGTGATGCCGTCGGTGGCCGCTTGTCTGAAGATGTTCCAGTCGGTGTTGGAGAAGCAGTCTTTGAGTTCCTCTGACGACCCATCAGGCCCACCACAGTCGTGTCATCCGCAAACTTTATGAAGAGGTTGGAGCTGGGTGATGATGGTGAGCAGTCGTGCGTGAGCAGAGTGAAGAGGAGGGGGCTCAGCACACACCCCTGGGGGGCCCCTGTGTTCAGCGTGATGGTGATGAAGCCTTATCTGCTTCTTGACTGTTTTGACGATTTTGACAAGTGGCCCTTATGCGCGCATTAACATGATCGTGGAGTGGTTCGAAGCTCCGAGGTGGGGGAGAGGTAGGCTTTGTAGGCTCCTTTGTGTGTGGTGAAAACATTGTCCAGAATGTTGTTACCTCTAGTCGGAAAGTTAATGTGTCCATGGAGTTGTGGAAACACGCTTTTCGGATTGGCATGGTTGAAATCGCCAGCCAGGATAAGGAAAGCATCTGGGTGGGCTGTCTGTTGCTCGCGTATGTGCTGGTAGAGTTCATTCAATGCCGCGCTCCTGTTGTTAATTGAGCACGGGGGGATGTCAATTGCTACCCGCAGTATGGCACTAAATTCCCTCGGCAGGTAGAATGGCCGACATTTTATGACCATAAGCTCCATCAGTGGTGAGCAGTGTTTGCATACAACCACCGTGTTGCGGCACCAGGCATCACTGATGTAAACACAGAGTCCCCCGCCGCGAGTCATCCCCCCCCTTGACGAGCGCTCTGTCTGCCCGGAAGCTAGTTAGCTGGGCTAGCTGGATGTCATTGTCCGATATGCTTTTGTTCAGCCATGTTTCCACAAACAGAAGGGCACAACACTCACCCACGGTCTTGGAAGTTGAGCGGAGAAGTATGATGTAGTCAATTTTATTTTATTGTCCAGCGTGCGTACGTTAGCCAGCGTGATGGTAGGAATGGTGGGCCGGTGGGCACGAGCTGACTCCCTGAGCAATCCATACTTGCGTGGCACTTCTGCTTCACCTGGTTTTGGTTTTAAAAATGAACTGCCGATGTCGAGCACAACCTCACGGGAGTAGGTACGCCTCGGGTGTAGCGAGGCAGACGTAGACGAACATTTACACGAGTGAGACAAACATAATAAACACGAAAACACCAATTTGCCGGGAGAGAGAGAGGAGCCACTGCGTGTGCATGCGCAGCCATGTTGGGGAAAAAAAAGGTTATTTAGTAGAAAATGATGTTTTTATGGGGACCTGGGAACGGATTATTCTCATTTTAATGGTTTCTTATGGGAAATTAATGTCAAGAAGACACACCTTTGGCCTTGGACACACTTTCTGGGAACCAATTAAGTTTGTAAGCCAAAGTATCACTGTATCGACCCCCACATGGTTTATGATGCTCGGGGACAAATTGAATGCTCAATATGTCTTCCATGAGATGTTGTGTGGTGTAAATGCAAACTCAGACCCACCCCCCAAAAAAAAAAAAAAAAAAAAAAAAAAAAATTGTCGCTCTTACGTCGTGTCCGCTGCAAAGTGCCGTGTCAGGATGGCCAAGGGTCAACCTTTTGCTGGGGCAGGGGCGTGGTAAGTGGTTGTCATGGCGACAAGTGGCATCACTGCCAGACGCGGATGGGAAGGCATCCAGGGACAAGTACATGTATTGGAGGCAGCTGCAAGGACACAAACAAAACTTCACATTTGGCCACAAAAAAAAAAATCGAAATAAATCCAGAAATCAATAAAAACAACAACAAGATATTTACTTGTGGCTGCTGTCCGCTACAGAGCTGAACATGCACGGCTCTGTGATTTGCATTTGCAGAACGGGGGCCTCGTAGTAGGCGCTGGGCAGAAGGACCAAAAAATCCTGGAAACAATAACAAAAGCTTCGTTATGACATGACATCGAAGCACAAACACACACACACAATGATTATTAGCTATCTAACTGACTACCTGGCTATTTGCTATCTAACTAGCTCGTTGGCTATCTGGCTAGATAGCTAGCTATTTGCTGTCTATTAGCTGTCTAACTGGCTGGCTATCTAGCCGGCTAGCTATTTTCTGTATATTAGCTCTCTAGCTAACTAGCTGGCTATCTATTTGCTGTCTATCTAGCTAGCTAGCTATTTGCTGTCTATTAGCTGTCTAACTGGCTGGCTGGCTATCAAGCTGGCTATCTATTAGCTATCTAGCTGACTATCTAGCTGGCTGGCTATTTTCTGTATATTGAAATAACGACTGCCCGGAGGCCCGGGGCGTACAACTTTTACATCGGGCGTACAACTTTCAAAACGTCTCGGCCCGGGTGGCCGACGACTTCTTCAAGACAAAAAAAGATTATTTTGAAATCAAACGTTTGTATTATTCAATAAAGCAAAAGCTACAAGCAAACCGCTACAAGCCACGTGGACTGCTCTTTCTTGCTGTGCCGAGTATGCAAATTTTTGAATACTCGGCACGGCAGCCAATCAGAAGACTGTTTCGCACCTCGGACTATACCGTGACTGAAAAGTGTACTTGAGAGTTTTGAAAGGCGCTTAGAAAGAGGAGACCACGTGGCTTTTAGCAGACAACGCAACGCAAACATTGCATTGTGCGATTAGTCGTCTTATTGTGTTTCAAGTTGTGAAAAATGGGGCAGGCAACTTTATGGCCGGGCAACTTTTCAGAGTTGTCTGCCCTGGTGTCCGCTAACTTTTTGTCCTGAGTTTCAGACACTGATATTAGCTACATAACTGGCTGGCTATCTAGCTTGCTAGCTATTTGCTGTCCATTAGCTATCTAACTACCTAGCTGGCTAGCTCAGTAGCTAGCTATTTTCTGTCTATTAGCTATCTAACTAACTGGCTGGCTAGATAGCTATCTAATAGCTATCTATATGGCTAGCTATCTATTAACTAGTTATTAGCTAGCTAGCTTTATATCTATTTGAGTTATTCCGGGTTGAGGGAACGCTGGCGCCTGTGGCTGCTCACCCACAGAAAAAAATTATCCTGAGACTGGAAAGTGACCATGAAAGTTTTGAAAGGTGCTAATACAATGTATTATTATTATTATTATTATTATTATTATTATTATTATTATTATTATTATTATTATTATTTCTCCGGGCCTGCGTGGGCTTCTCCGGGTCCTCCGGTTTCCTCCCACACTCCACAAACATGCATGGCAGGCAGATTGACCACTCCAAATTGTCCCTAGGTGTGAGTGTGAGAGTGACTGTTGTACGTCTTTGTGGGCCCTGCCATTGGCTGGCAACCAATTCAGGGTGTGCCCCGCCTCGTGCCCGAACACAGCTGAGGTAGGCTCCAGCAACCCCCCACCCCACGACACTAATGAGGAATAAGCGGTACGGAAAATGGATGGATGGATTATTATTATTATCTAACTATTAGCGATATGATTCAATACACTGTAGTTCTGAAGAGGAAAGCATACATGTTTGCAATCGATTAAAGAATTATATGTGCCATTTTGAGGCAACATTGGAGGAACATCTCTCACCCAAAAAAAAGAGGCACAAAATGGCGAGCTCATGGCCAGCTCCGTTTCTTATATGGCGCTTGGATGCCCTCTTTTGGCGGCTTTTGTTAATGCAGTTCGGCGCAGGACGGATATATCGACAGTACGGTTATATCGACATTTTTTCTAACTCCCGAGAATATCGATATAACAAAACTTTACTGTATTATTATTATTATTATTATTATTATTATTATTATTATTAGCTAACTATTAACTAGCTAGCTTTCTACAAATACAAACGCTAGCGGACCATGTAAACAAACTCAAACTAAAATATCCAGAGTCACCCCTGATCATTTTGGGCGATTTTATTCTATTTGGGCGATTCTATTCTCATCCTTCTTGATCTATCTGCGGCTTTTGACACCATTTCTCACCCCATCCTGCTCAACCGACTCTCCACTCTAGGCGTGACACACACCCCACTTAGTTGGTTTGACTCCTACCTCACTGGCCGCTCACAGTTTATCCAAATTACCTCATTCACTTCACGGTCCTCCCCTGTGTCTTCTGGTGTGCCCCAAGGTTCTGTCCTGGGGCCCCTTCTCTTTATTATATACCTTCTTCCCCTTGGTGATATCTTCCGCAAATTTGGAATTCATTTTCACTGCTTCGCGGATGACACCCAGCTCTACCTCTCCAGTAAACCCGACGCCTCTCTTCCACCTGCATCCCTTACACTTTGCCTCTCAGAAATAAAATCCTGGTTTTCTCATAACTTTCTCAAACTAAACAGCGAAAAAACTGAACTTCTCCTTGTCGGTACAAAATCCACCCTTCACAAAGCTAACAGTTTCTCTCTCACCATTGACAATTCTACCGTGTCCCCCGCCCTTCAGGTTAAGAGCCTGGGTGTCATCCTTGATAGCACACTATCTTTTCACTCCCACATAAATAACATAACCCGGTCTGCATATTTTCACCTCCGCAATATCAATCGTCTCCGTCCCTCTCTCACCCCTCACACCACTGCTATCCTCGTCCACAGTCTCGTCACCTCCCGTATCGATTATTGTAATTCACTTCTTTTCGGGGTCAAACAAAAATGTCTCCATAAACTCCAACTAGTCCAAAATTCCTCAGCCCGGATCATCACACAAACCCCCTCATTTCACCACATCACCCCTGTCCTCCAACAGCTCCACTGGCTCCCTGTTAAACTCCGTATTGAATTCAAGATACTTCTGTTTACATTTAAAGCCATCCATAACCTTGCCCCCCCCTATCTGTCTGACCTTATTCAAATCTCCGTTCCTTCTCGGGCCCTCAGATCCTCTTCCTCCCTCCACCTCTACACGCCCTCTGCCCGTCTCACAACGATGGGGTGCAGAGCTTTCAGCCGCTCCGCTCCTAAACTCTGGAACTCACTTCCACCCAACATCCGCAACATTGACTCCCTTCCTACTTTCAAATCTCACCTGAAAACCCACCTGTTTAAACTTGCTTACATGGTCTAATTTATTATGCTGTTTTATCATTTATTGTTTTATGCATGATTTTACTGTTTGTGTGCTGTCTTTGTTGTTAAGTGTCCTTGAGTGTTCAGAAAGGCGCTTGTAAATTAAATGTATTATTATTATTATTTTAATCAAACGCGTCTAAACCGTGAACTTCCTAGATATAAGCAGCATATTGACTGTTTCACCAGAGAAGAAAATATTCTAGATTACTGTTACACAGCATTCAAAGAGGCATACCGATCTGTGGCGCATGCAGCATTGGGTCTTTCTGACCACTATTTAATCCACTTAATTCCCACATACAGACAGAAACTCAAATGTGTAAAACCGGCAGTCAAGACTGTTAAGAAATGGACTGATAAGGCAAAGTTAGCTCTACAAGAATGCTTTGATTGCACTGTCTTTGAAACTTAAACGGGCACATTGGATGAATACACAGACACTGTAACATCATACAATCATTTCTGTGAGGACCAACAAAGTCCTTCCGCTAATTCAACAACAACAAGCCATGGTACACTCCCAAACTCAGGAAGCTGAGGAAACATAAAGAGTCCGCATTTAGAAGCGGCGATCGAGCAGTTTACAAACTCGCCCGAAACAGACTGACAAAGGAAATTAGCATCGCAAAGAAAAGTTATGCGGAGAGGCTTAACAAACAGTTCTCCGCTAACGACTCTGCATTGGTGTGGAATGGCCTGAAAGCAACAACAAATTATCGTTTACCATCCCCCCAAGCAGTGTACAACAATGGTCTGGCTGATGAGCTAAATACATTATTTTGCCGATTTGAAAAGGACACCCCCATTTCCCTCGTATGGCCACCGTTACCTGAAACTACCGTATCTCCGCCCTCTGCCCTACAGACCACGAACTGGACGTGAGACGGCTCTTCAAGCAGCAGAAGATCAAGAAAGCTGCTGTACCTGACAGAGTCTCCCACTCCTGCCTGAAAGTCTGCGCTGACGAACTGGCTCCGGTCTTCACACGAATATTCAACAGATCCGTGTAGCAGTGTGACGTCCCATCCTGCTTCAAGCACTCTACTATTCCCAGTCCCAGTTCCAAATAAACCAGCACCCTCGGGATTGAACGACTATAGACCTGTTGCTCTGACGTCTGTGGTCATGAAGTCCTTTGAACGCCTCATGCTGAACCACCTAAGGAACATCACCGGACCTCTCTAGATCTTCTTCAGTTTGCCTACCGGGCAAACAGGTCTGTGGAGGATGCAGTCAGCATCGGACTGCACCACATCCTCGACCACCTCGACAACACAGGAACCTACGCAAGGATCCTGTTTGTGGACGACAAACAGAGAACTCCTCATCCCTAAACTTCTCCAGCTTGGTGTGTCCCCTACGATCTGCCAGTGGATCCTCAGCTTCCTGACAGGACAGACACAACAGGTCAGACTGGGAAAAATATCATCCTCAACACGAACCACGAGCACTGGAGCCCCGCAGGGATGCGTCCTCTCTCCATTGCTCTTCTCTCTCTACACGAACGACTGCACCTCAACGCACCCAGCTGTCAAATTCATAAAGTTCGCAGACGACACCACAGTCATCGGTCTCATCAAAGACGGCGACGAGTCTGCGTACCGACAACAAGTGGAGCAGCTGGAGCTCTGGTGCAGCCGTCACAAGCTGAAGCTGAACACGCTCAAGACAGTAGAGATGATCGTGGACTTCAGGAAACATCCATCACCACAGCTCCCCCTCACACTATCCAACTGCCTCGTGTCAACCTTTGAGACCTTCAAGTTCCTGGGAATCACAGTCTCCCAGGACATGAAGTGGAAGATCAACACCGACTATATCCTGAAAAAGGCCCAACAGAGAATGTACTTCCTGAGGCTGCTAAAGAAGCATGGCCTGCCACAGGAGGTGCTGCAACATTTCTATACGGCTGTCATCGCATCCATCCTGTGTTCTTCCATCATCGTTTGGTTCGGGGCTGCCACAAATATGGACAAAATTCGACTTCAATGGACAGCTAGGACGCCGGAAAAAAATCATTGGCACCGCCCTACCCACTCTCGAGGACTTGCACACTGCAAGAATCCAAACTAGGGTGCGGAAAATCCTACTGCACCCTCCACACCCTGCCCACCACCTTTTCCAGCTACTCCCCTCAGGCAGGCGCTACCGATCCATGCGCACCAAATCCAGCAGACATTTAAACAGCTTCTTCCCTCAAGCCATTAACTCTTTGAACAGTAGCCCAAATGGAACTGTATAGTGCCGCATTGCAATTTTTTGATGATGATCCTAGTGCAGCGTGTTCGACCGGAAACAAATTCCTTGTGTGTTCAACATACTTGGCAATAAAGTGATTCTGATTCTGGTTCTATCTATTTGAGTTACTTCCGGGTTAAGTTAACGCTGTACCGTGTGGCTGCCGCTGCTCACCCACAGAAAGACTTTACCCTGTGACTGTAAAGTGACCTTGAGAGTTTTGAAAGGCGCTTAGAAATTAAATGTATTATTATTATTATTATTATTATTATTATTATTATTTGTATTACTATTATTATTATTATTATTATATTTATGTTTATCTCATCTCATCTCATTTTCCGTACCGCTTATTCCTCATTAGGGTCGCGGGGGTTGCTGGAGCCTATCTCAGCTGTCTACGGGCACGAGGCGGGGGACACCCTGAATTGGTTGCCAGCCAATCGCAGGGCACACAAAGACGTACAACAGTCACTCTTACACTCACACCTAGGGACAATTTGGAGTGGTCAATCTGCCTGCCATGCATGTTTTTGGAGTGTGGGAGGAAACCGGAGGACCCGGAGAAAACCCACGCGGGTCCGGGGAGAACATGCAAGCTCCACACAGAGAGGCCGGACCGGGACGCGAACCGGCGACCTCTGCACTGTGAAGCCGGTGTGCTAACCACTCGACTACCGGGCCGCCCATTTATGTTTATATTTATTATTATTATTATTACTGTATTAGCGAGCTAGATACCTAACTATCTATTTGCTATCTATTAACTCGCTATTATCTGTCTAGCTGGCTCGCTAGGTATCAAGATAGCTATCATTTCGCTATCTAGCGGGCTAGGTAGCTATCCATTAGCGACTGTATCCTGTGACTGTAAAGTGAGCATGAGAGTTTTGAAAGGTGCTTATAAATGAAATGTATTATTATTATTATTATTATTATTACTATTATTATTATTACTGTATCTATTAGGTAGCTAGATAGTTTTCTATCTATTTCAGTTACTTCCGGGTTGAGTGAACTCTGGCGCGTGTGGCTGCCTGTGACTGTAAAGTGACCTTGAAAGTTTTGAAAGGCGCTTATAAATGAAATGTAGAATTATTATTATTATTTAAACTCAGGATATGAAGCCAAAGTGAACAAGAATCAATGAGCAAAAATGTCCATTTGGCAGCCAATCAAATAGCACGATGGCAAAATGGCAACGGAATCTCACCAGCAGAATGCCTCCGGCTTCGATGAGGACAGTCCAAGCTCCGGGGTTGAGAACAAAAGGTTCCACAAAGTTATTCTGGGGAACGTTGATGAAACTTGGTCCAGTGGTAGCAGCAAAGACAATTTGCTTCGACTGCTCTGAACCTGCAAGATCATTATCATCCTGGTCATGGTCTTTCAACAACCGTTATTCTTTCAGGACAACAACGTTGGCAAGTGAGTCGAGGACAATGGGGGTGAGGAGGAGCTGCGGGAGACACCTGGTGTAGGGGAGGCAAAGCCAAGCCACCAAAACCAGACTCCTTCTCTCATTTTCAAAGCAAAAAAACCCAGGAGGCTTCACCAAAACGACGCTGAGTCGGCTTGTTTGGCTCAGGCGGCGCCTCCAACGCAAACCCAAGACCCAGAAAAGGACTTTGGTGTCTTTCCGGGACCAAGAAAGGCCAATGGGACTACGCCGCTTGGCTGGAGTTTTATCTATTTAATAACATAACCCGGTCTGCATATTTTCACCTCCGCAATATCAATCGTCTCCGTCCCTCTCTCACCCCTCACACCACTGCTATCCTCGTCCACAGTCTCGTCACCTCCCGTATCGATTATTGTAATTCACTTCTTTTCGGGGTCAAACAAAAATGTCTCCATAAACTCCAACTAGTCCAAAATTCCTCAGCCCGGATCATCACACAAACCCCCTCATTTCACCACATCACCCCTGTCCTCCAACAGCTCCACTGGCTCCCTGTTAAACTCCGTATTGAATTCAAGATACTTCTGTTTACATTTAAAGCCATCCATAACCTTGCCCCCCCCTATCTGTCTGACCTTATTCAAATCTCCGTTCCTTCTCGGGCCCTCAGATCCTCTTCCTCCCTCCACCTCTACACGCCCTCTGCCCGTCTCACAACGATGGGGTGCAGAGCTTTCAGCCGCTCCGCTCCTAAACTCTGGAACTCACTTCCACCCAACATCCGCAACATTGACTCCCTTCCTACTTTCAAATCTCACCTGAAAACCCACCTGTTTAAACTTGCTTACATGGTCTAATTTATTATGCTGTTTTATCATTTATTGTTTTATGCATGATTTTACTGTTTGTGTGCTGTCTTTGTTGTTAAGTGTCCTTGAGTGTTCAGAAAGGCGCTTGTAAATTAAATGTATTATTATTATTATTTTAATCAAACGCGTCTAAACCGTGAACTTCCTAGATATAAGCAGCATATTGACTGTTTCACCAGAGAAGAAAATATTCTAGATTACTGTTACACAGCATTCAAAGAGGCATACCGATCTGTGGCGCATGCAGCATTGGGTCTTTCTGACCACTATTTAATCCACTTAATTCCCACATACAGACAGAAACTCAAATGTGTAAAACCGGCAGTCAAGACTGTTAAGAAATGGACTGATAAGGCAAAGTTAGCTCTACAAGAATGCTTTGATTGCACTGTCTTTGAAACTTAAACGGGCACATTGGATGAATACACAGACACTGTAACATCATACAATCATTTCTGTGAGGACCAACAAAGTCCTTCCGCTAATTCAACAACAACAAGCCATGGTACACTCCCAAACTCAGGAAGCTGAGGAAACATAAAGAGTCCGCATTTAGAAGCGGCGATCGAGCAGTTTACAAACTCGCCCGAAACAGACTGACAAAGGAAATTAGCATCGCAAAGAAAAGTTATGCGGAGAGGCTTAACAAACAGTTCTCCGCTAACGACTCTGCATTGGTGTGGAATGGCCTGAAAGCAACAACAAATTATCGTTTACCATCCCCCCAAGCAGTGTACAACAATGGTCTGGCTGATGAGCTAAATACATTATTTTGCCGATTTGAAAAGGACACCCCCATTTCCCTCGTATGGCCACCGTTACCTGAAACTACCGTATCTCCGCCCTCTGCCCTACAGACCACGAACTGGACGTGAGACGGCTCTTCAAGCAGCAGAAGATCAAGAAAGCTGCTGTACCTGACAGAGTCTCCCACTCCTGCCTGAAAGTCTGCGCTGACGAACTGGCTCCGGTCTTCACACGAATATTCAACAGATCCGTGTAGCAGTGTGACGTCCCATCCTGCTTCAAGCACTCTACTATTCCCAGTCCCAGTTCCAAATAAACCAGCACCCTCGGGATTGAACGACTATAGACCTGTTGCTCTGACGTCTGTGGTCATGAAGTCCTTTGAACGCCTCATGCTGAACCACCTAAGGAACATCACCGGACCTCTCTAGATCTTCTTCAGTTTGCCTACCGGGCAAACAGGTCTGTGGAGGATGCAGTCAGCATCGGACTGCACCACATCCTCGACCACCTCGACAACACAGGAACCTACGCAAGGATCCTGTTTGTGGACGACAAACAGAGAACTCCTCATCCCTAAACTTCTCCAGCTTGGTGTGTCCCCTACGATCTGCCAGTGGATCCTCAGCTTCCTGACAGGACAGACACAACAGGTCAGACTGGGAAAAATATCATCCTCAACACGAACCACGAGCACTGGAGCCCCGCAGGGATGCGTCCTCTCTCCATTGCTCTTCTCTCTCTACACGAACGACTGCACCTCAACGCACCCAGCTGTCAAATTCATAAAGTTCGCAGACGACACCACAGTCATCGGTCTCATCAAAGACGGCGACGAGTCTGCGTACCGACAACAAGTGGAGCAGCTGGAGCTCTGGTGCAGCCGTCACAAGCTGAAGCTGAACACGCTCAAGACAGTAGAGATGATCGTGGACTTCAGGAAACATCCATCACCACAGCTCCCCCTCACACTATCCAACTGCCTCGTGTCAACCTTTGAGACCTTCAAGTTCCTGGGAATCACAGTCTCCCAGGACATGAAGTGGAAGATCAACACCGACTATATCCTGAAAAAGGCCCAACAGAGAATGTACTTCCTGAGGCTGCTAAAGAAGCATGGCCTGCCACAGGAGGTGCTGCAACATTTCTATACGGCTGTCATCGCATCCATCCTGTGTTCTTCCATCATCGTTTGGTTCGGGGCTGCCACAAATATGGACAAAATTCGACTTCAATGGACAGCTAGGACGCCGGAAAAAAATCATTGGCACCGCCCTACCCACTCTCGAGGACTTGCACACTGCAAGAATCCAAACTAGGGTGCGGAAAATCCTACTGCACCCTCCACACCCTGCCCACCACCTTTTCCAGCTACTCCCCTCAGGCAGGCGCTACCGATCCATGCGCACCAAATCCAGCAGACATTTAAACAGCTTCTTCCCTCAAGCCATTAACTCTTTGAACAGTAGCCCAAATGGAACTGTATAGTGCCGCATTGCAATTTTTTGATGATGATCCTAGTGCAGCGTGTTCGACCGGAAACAAATTCCTTGTGTGTTCAACATACTTGGCAATAAAGTGATTCTGATTCTGGTTCTATCTATTTGAGTTACTTCCGGGTTAAGTTAACGCTGTACCGTGTGGCTGCCGCTGCTCACCCACAGAAAGACTTTACCCTGTGACTGTAAAGTGACCTTGAGAGTTTTGAAAGGCGCTTAGAAATTAAATGTATTATTATTATTATTATTATTATTATTATTATTTGTATTACTATTATTATTATTATTATTATATTTATGTTTATCTCATCTCATCTCATTTTCCGTACCGCTTATTCCTCATTAGGGTCGCGGGGGTTGCTGGAGCCTATCTCAGCTGTCTACGGGCACGAGGCGGGGGACACCCTGAATTGGTTGCCAGCCAATCGCAGGGCACACAAAGACGTACAACAGTCACTCTCACACTCACACCTAGGGACAATTTGGAGTGGTCAATCTGCCTGCCATGCATGTTTTTGGAGTGTGGGAGGAAACCGGAGGACCCGGAGAAAACCCACGCGGGTCCGGGGAGAACATGCAAGCTCCACACAGAGAGGCCGGACCGGGACGCGAACCGGCGACCTCTGCACTGTGAAGCCGGTGTGCTAACCACTCGACTACCGGGCCGCCCATTTATGTTTATATTTATTATTATTATTATTACTGTATTAGCGAGCTAGATACCTAACTATCTATTTGCTATCTATTAACTCGCTATTATCTGTCTAGCTGGCTCGCTAGGTATCAAGATAGCTATCATTTCGCTATCTAGCGGGCTAGGTAGCTATCCATTAGCGACTGTATCCTGTGACTGTAAAGTGAGCATGAGAGTTTTGAAAGGTGCTTATAAATGAAATGTATTATTATTATTATTATTATTATTACTATTATTATTATTACTGTATCTATTAGGTAGCTAGATAGTTTTCTATCTATTTCAGTTACTTCCGGGTTGAGTGAACTCTGGCGCGTGTGGCTGCCTGTGACTGTAAAGTGACCTTGAAAGTTTTGAAAGGCGCTTATAAATGAAATGTAGAATTATTATTATTATTTAAACTCAGGATATGAAGCCAAAGTGAACAAGAATCAATGAGCAAAAATGTCCATTTGGCAGCCAATCAAATAGCACGATGGCAAAATGGCAACGGAATCTCACCAGCAGAATGCCTCCGGCTTCGATGAGGACAGTCCAAGCTCCGGGGTTGAGAACAAAAGGTTCCACAAAGTTATTCTGGGGAACGTTGATGAAACTTGGTCCAGTGGTAGCAGCAAAGACAATTTGCTTCGACTGCTCTGAACCTGCAAGATCATTATCATCCTGGTCATGGTCTTTCAGCAACCGTTATTCTTTCAGGACAACAAAAATGTTTGGGGTAAGAACGTTGGCAAGTGAGTCGAGGACAATGTGGGTGAGGAGGAGCTGCGGGAGACACCTGGTGTAGGGGAGGCAAAGCCAAGCCACCAAAACCAGACTCCTTCTCTCATTTTCAAAGCAAAAAAACCCAGGAGGCTTCACCAAAACGACGCTGAGTCGGCTTGTTTGGCTCAGGCGGCGCCTCCAACGCAAACCCAAGACCCAGAAAAGGACTTTGGTGTCTTTCCGGGACCAAGAAAGGCCAATGGGACTACGCCGCTTGGCTGGAGTTTTATCTATTTGTTATCTATTAGCTAGCTACATGGCTGGCTATCTATTTGCTATCTATTAGCTAGTTACCTGGCTGGCTATCTATTTGCTATCTATTAGCTAGCTACCGAGCTGGCTATCTTTTTGCTATCAATTTGCCATCTATTAGCACATGTAGCTATGTAGCTGGCTATTTATTAGCTATATGGCTATCTAGCTAGTTAGCTAACTGTCTAGCTGGCTATCTAGTGTTCTTGAGAGCTTAGAAAGGCGCTTAAAATGAAATGTAGAATTATTATTATGTATTATTATTAATAATGAAACATATTATTATTATTATTATTATTATTATTATTATTATTATTATTAATACAGAGGGTTGTGTCAGGAAGGGCATCCGACGTAAAAGCTTGGCCAAAACAAACATGCGGATCAAACCTCTAAAGATGGAGGCCACTGATTTGCTGTAGCGACCCCTTGAAGGGAAAAGCCGAAAGGAAAAGAAGTAGATTAATTACATTTTGTCTTTGTAGATCTGGAGAAAGCGTATGACAGGGTGCCCAGAGAAGAGCTGTGGCATTGCATGAGGAAGTCTGGAGTGACAGAAAAGTATGTCAGAGCGGTGCAAGACATGTATCATGACTGTAAGAAAGTTGTGAGGTGTGCTGTCGGTGTGACTGAGGAATTCAAGGTGGAGGTGGGACTCCACTAGAGGTCAGCTCTGATCTTCTTATTTGCTATGGAGATGGACAGGCTGACAGATGATATTAGACAAGAATCTCCTTGGACCATGATGTTTGCAGATGACATTGTGATCTGTAGCGAGTCCAGGGAACAGGTGGCGGAGAAACTAGAGATGTGGAGATATGCCCTGGAAAGGAGAGGAATGAAGATCAGTTGCAGCAAGACGGAATATGTGTGTGTATGAGAGGGATCCAAGTGCAAGAGTGATGCTACAGGGAGAAGAGATAAAGAAGGTGGAGGATTTTAAGTACTTGGGGTCAACTGTCCAGAGTAATGGAGAGTTTGGAAAAGAGGTGAAGAAGCGTGTCCAGACAGGCTGGAGCGGCTGGAGTAAAATATCAGGTGTGATGTGTGATAGAAGCGTTTCAGCTAGGATGAAAGGAAAAGTGTATAAAACAGTGGTGAGTCCGGAGGTTTATGAATGTGGTCAAAGAGGACATGAAGGTAGCTGGTGTGAGAGAAGAGGATGCACAAAACCGGGATAGATGGAGGACATTGATTCGCTGTGGCGACCCCTTAAGGGAAAAACCGAAAGGAAAAGAAGATTATTATTATTTTTTTTATTATTATTTACTATCTGTCTATCTGGCTAGCTATGTAGCTGGATATTTATTGGCTATATGGCTATCTAGCTAGTTAGCTAACTGTCTAGTTGGCTATTTATTAGCTATCTAGCTTTCTATCGATTTGAGTTACTTTCGGGTTGAGTAAATGCTGGCGCATGTGGCTGCCGCTTCTTACCCGCAGAAAAAATGATCCTGTGACTGGAAAGTGACCTTGAGAGTTTTGAAAGGCGCTTAAAAACTAAATGTATTATTATTATTATTATTATTATTATTATAGTCGTACAGGAGTGGTCCATCCACAAAAAGCTTCAGTCATCTGGACTTCTTTACAGAAGATGTCGGACGTTTGGCTCCTCGTCCGAAGAGCTCCTTCAGCGAACTCAGGAGCCAAACGTCCAACACCTTCAAAGAAGTCCAGATGACGGCTGAAGAAACCTTTTCTTCGATGGACCACGTCTGTATGACTGAGAACCGACAGACGTCAGTGTGCTCGGCTTCCGCTGGGCTCGTCCGAGAGATCCTGAGGGACCTGGTGGACAGAAGAAGGTGAGAAGGAAAGCGAAGTCAGCCAGAATCAGCACTCACAGTTGCCGCAGAAGTTTTTCCCATCATCCTCCAGCACTGACAGCCGACCCCGGACTTCCACGCCGACTAAGTTGGTGTAGCGCAGAACCATGCGGTACAGGTCTGGAGAGCTCACCCACACTGGCACCAGCACTTTGGACTGAACCACAAGACAGTGAAGACAAAAACACAAGTCATGAATTTTCAAACACAAACCTTGTTGCAAACATACTGCATCACAACTTTTCATCCGAGTTATCCGGGCCAGCTTGGTGTCATTTCTCAGCTTCCAAGTGAATATTATCTAGCAGTCATGTTCTTCACTCCAGAACAAAGTTAGCAAGTAAAATACAGTGATACCTCAGCTTACCAACTTAATTGGTTCCCAGAACGTGTGTGTAAGGCCAAAAGTTCGTCTTTCAAACATTGATTTCCCTAAGAAACCATTAAAATGAGTATAATCTGTTCCCAGGTCCGGATAAAACATCATTTTCTACTAAAGTCTTAAAACTACAAAAAAATAAACCTTATTTTATGTGTTATAAATGTGCTATTGGATTGTAATGAAAGAAATAAACTGTACTGTATAATCAAGTGGTTTTATTGACCTTTGTGATGGTCGTTGATGTCGTTGCCTCTTGATGATATCCGAGTGACGTTGCCATGCTTTCTGGCCGATTATACCCTCACTCACACTGTCCCCTGCTAGCTGCTTTTCGTTCATCCAAATCAACAGAGGTTTTTCAACATCTTATATTGCATGAGACCGTTGTTTATACAACACAGAAACACCCTGAGCCACACGTAGCAATGGTCGATTTAGCATACTGGTACTGGGACGCTAAGTTAAACAAATTGTGTTTTTCGATGATGTCCTTCTTATGGCCGACCGTCATGTTTTGTGTCTTTATTGGCTTAACATTAGCCTGTGGTGGGGTCTTTTGCGCTCCCATAATAGCACAAGTACTACACTCGATAACAAACCACATCTGCACTCGAAGAGAGGAGGTGATGAAAACTAGTCCGCCAGACACCGTGCACTCCGTGTGGTTTGGTTCGTCCGCCGAAAACTAGTTCGTCAGCCAAGAGTACATTCTCGCGAATTTAATGTTTGTGAGGCGAAAAGTTGGTGAGCTAAAGCGTTCCTATTTTAGATTCGCAGGACCCCGAACCGGGTCAGCGCTTAATAAAGTCCTAGCTGGCTCCTCCGCTCAAAGTGTTCAGGGAGCACCCATGTGAGCACGGCGTTCCGGAAGGACTCGCCTTGGTCTGCTGACTGCCTTGACATTTTAATGTCTTTACAGAGCAATCGCGGGCTGCCGCTACTTTTAGTTAATCTCCTCCAAGAACCGCAACTTGGTCAAATCGCTGCTACGTTTTGATGGGACTTTCTCCTCTCGTTGTTCTGTGAGCAATTGTTGATCGATCGAGTATGATTCAACTGTTGGGATTTGGATTTATTCTGTCTTGTCACACCGGAGTAAAAGGTTGACTTTGTTCAAACAGTGCCATTTCATTGGCATCGACGGATCACAGAACACGTGGTTCTGCTCAGGGATGCAGGGAATGAGTCAGATAAGAGGGAAGTGCCCTCTGGCACGAGTCGGGGAGTTTAGTCAAGGAGTTTGTAGAACATGCAGCAAGTCCTGGATGTGTGTGCTAATTGCTACTTTTATTGATTTAAAAGCCTGGCCACCTCTGGATGAAATTGGATGAAAAGCTTTCTTCAGCCGTCATCTGTACTTACCTCCATAAAAAGTACAGATGATGGCTGAAAAAACCCGATAGAGAATTGACAGAACAGAAGTTAGCATATTGAAAGGACAACCAACACCATTTTTTTGTTTCGTAACTGACATCAGAAAAACGTTTTATACCATCTGTAATACCCAAAACACGCAGGCTGATATTTTTAGTCAAATGCAAAACACCAATAAAAATGACTTAAAGTGTGCTAAAACTGCAAAAAAATTGAGCTGCGAATTTTCAGAAAGTCCCGCCAGTTCGTGACGTCACGCCAAGACTCCTTGCCTTGCTCGAGAATCAGAACAATGGCTTCAGATTCGAAGAAGATGCTTTCTTGTTACTCATCCAGTTATGAATATGATTCTAATAGTTCTGAAGAGGAAAGCATAAATGTTTGCAATTGATTAAAGAAGTTCTTCCGGGTCATTTTGTGGCATCAGGACTGATGTGTAGCATCCCAGAAAATGCAGAAGATGGCGCCCAAGCTCCGTTGGAAATGGGCCAATTTGTCAGCTGGGAATTTGTGTCAGCGAATATGAAATAGTTGGTGCAACACACAACGATTCACCAACGCGTTATTTGTGTTTTCCTTGAGACCAAACAAAGTACCGCAAAATGCATTGTGTCCTTTGTCGGTCAGGGGCGTTCCTTCCGTGACGTGACGTCGTGACGACTTCCTCAATATTCAGCGCGAGTCTTAAAACGTAAAATATAGCTATATGCGGTGGAATATTTGTAAAATACGCTCAGTAGAAGTAATTTGAAGTGATTTTATAAATTATGGACACAACTTATCCGGAGGTGTCGGTTGACCTTGAAAAGTTTCAAAGTTAGTTAGCCGCCGAACACAAAGCCCACAATGGAAGCACAGCGAAAATCTGGGGTCAATCTGAGGTGAGCAGAAAAAGCCTAAACTGTCATCTTCATGTAGGAGATCTGGCCTTGGACTAATTTAGTACTTGTTACTCCTTCACAGGACATAATTTGGGACTTGGTCAAACTCATTCACAGGACAATTTAGGATTTGGTAAAACTCCTTCACAGGACATAATTAAGGACTTGGTCAAACTCCTTCACAGGATAATTTAGGATTTGGTAAAACTCCTTCACAGGACATAATTAAGGACTTGGTCAAACTCCTTCTCAGGACATAATTAAGGACTTGGTCAAACTCCTTCACAGGACATAATTTAGGACTTGGTCAAACTCCTTCACAGGACATAATGTGGGACTTGTTAAAACTCCTTCACAGGACATAATGTAGGACTTGGTAAAGGTCCTTCGCAGGACATAATTTGGGACTTGGTCAAACTCCTTCACAGGACATAATTTAGGACTTGGTCAAACTCCTTCACAGGACATAATTTAGGACTTGGTAAAATTCCTCCACAGGACATAATTTAGGACTTGGTAAAACGCCTTCACAGGAAGAGATTATTAGCCAAGTTACAAATCTCTCAGTTCATAGAAAGGCAACCCATTAAAATATCTATGTTCTGTTGGTTTATGGAAGTTGGTGCTTGGGACGTCCAGAGGCGGGGTATTCAAATCAAGGAGACTATGTTTGACTAATGGTTCACTTCAATTTGCATATAGTCTCAATAAATAGCTTGGCATCGGGCTGTAGAGGTTCGGTGTCTGTCATGAATGGCTACGTGTGTCCCTTGTCGGCCGTAAAAGACAATATTTCTGTCTTCCAGCCTTTGTTCACAGTGTCCAACCGAACATCTCTGACAAAACCTTTTCCTGGATGGACCACTTCTGTCCAAGTGCGAGCCTACACAGACGTATGGATGAAATTGCAAAGCTTGCGGGACAAAATGGATGCCAGATCCATTCCCTGTGAATGAGAAGGAGCCATGTTATTCAGAAATGTTCCTGCACTCTTTCAGAGATGTTCCTGCGCCATCCTTGCATTTGTTTCTGGGCCTTAAAGGACAACTGACGTCTTCGGACAAGTTGTGTCCATAATTTGTAAAATGGCTTCAAATGACTTCTACTGGGCGTATTTTAATAAGATTCCACCCCATATAGCTATATTTTACGTTTTAAGACTTGCGCTGAACATTCAGGAAGTCTTGTTTTTGAGTTGGTGACGAGTCCGTACGTGACGTCAGAAAAGGACCGCCTCCTCACCGTAAAAAAGACGCATTGTAGCGTCTTTCCATCACGTCAATGTATTTTGCTGTACTGTTTTTTTAAAGCCATGTCTTACACCCAAAATCCGCCAGCAGAGGGAGGCAAACTCCATGGAAAGAATGTATCAGCCTGTGGAAACGAGCTGATTCATTCCTCACCGGAGCTGGTCGCCATTTTTCTGCCTCTTCTTGTCTTGTGAGACATCCCCCCCCCCGCCCGTTTGCCTCAAATGGCCCAAATAAATTCTTTAATCGATTGCAAACATGTATGCTTTGCTCATCAGGACTATTTGAATCATATTCATAACTGGATGTGTAACAAGAAAGCATATTCTCAGAATCTGAAGCCATTGTTTTGATTCACAAGCAATGCAAGACGTCTTGCGTGACGTCACGAAAGGGGGGCGGGACTTTCTGAAAATGCCCAATTCGCAGCTCAATTTTTTGCAGATTTTGGACACTTTAAGTCATTTTTATTTGTGTTTTGCATTAGACTAAAAATATCATACTGCATGTTTTGGGTATTTTAGATGTTATAAAACGTTTTTCTGGTGTCAGTTAAATAACAAAAAAGTGACGTCGGTTGTCCTTTAAGGGAAGTCCATGACATTGATTCCAACTGGGAAATGTTCCATTTTAGTTCAGATCTCTGCTAAGAAAGGTCCCTGCTCTAAGGTTGGGGGAGCAGAGGACTATTCCCAAAGCTACACTGATTACTTCTGTATTGTATTCTGTATTGGGTTAGGAGTCCAAGATGGCGCCCGAGTAGGGAGGCGTCAGCAAGTGCTCTGATGAGCCTTGCTCTTTTTGTTGTTTTTGTCTTGTTTTTGTGTTTTCTTTTGTCACTTTGTGTTGTTGTGCATCGTGTGGAACGGATACGGATTGTTTTTCAGCATTTTTGTCCACGACATTCATCAAGGAGGAGACTGTGCTGAGCGGCTGCGCCTTTTTGACAGCATGAATATGCCAGTACTGTTTTTGAATGGGAGGAATGTCGGTGCCATTCGACTGCCATCGCTGGACACCAAAGGGGCCATTGTGCTTTTTTGCGCCTGTAATGGGCAGCATCTTCACAGCCCCGCTTTGTTCAGCGGAAGGTCGGTGCTGTTGGACAGTCTGCGGCTGGATGGATACATGGCTTGAGGAGCCCGCGATAAGAAGGAAGGAGCATCAGCGCAGAGCGCCAATGCGTATGTGGAATTGTCGCGGGATGGAATTGAAGCTGATTTATGTGGGACAGGAGATGTGAGACAATCTCTTTTCGTCAATGGATGCTACAGCTGCGTGTTTGCTTTCAACATTTAGCTTGTAGTCGACGTGCACATTCCACCATGATGTCCCTGATCCACTGGTGAAGAGACGCTTTGATCCTCTCCTCTTTCATCTGGAACTGCTTTATGTAACAAAGCGGGTACAGAAAGTGCTTAAGAATGAATGTCTCTCTGTGTCTTTGTGTTGTCATGTTATTTGTTATTTAGTTTTTTTTTTGTTCTTTTGACTTCAAGACGGCGCCACGAGAGTGGCTGCCTTTCGAGCAGCTCCTGTGTTTTGCTTTTCTACTTTCATTTCTTTCATAACTTTGCTGCTGTGAAATGTAAATTTCTCCACTGCGAGACTAATAAAGGCCAATCCAATTGTCCTGACTTATGATCAGCTTCACGACTGGCCTGATTGCCCCATTTGCTCTGGTATCACGTCATCAGCATAACTGAGCCGATGTGGTAACAGTCTCAGAAGCCGATGTGGTAACAGTCTCAGAAGTGTGTTGTAAGCACGATCCGAATGAAACCTCACACCACCATGGCAATTTAATGAAGGGTTTTGCTGTTTCACCTCAAACACTTTCAGTTTTTAGAAGATATCTTGACAGTCCTGACCTGTATGGGGGACATTTGAGCATAACCCCTCCAGCTGAAGCCGGGGAATTCCACGGGGTCGTAGCCGAAGCGGACCGGCCGGCCATCCAACATGGTGCCCTCTTCCACCTCAAACTTGAGGTGATGAAGGTCCGGAAAATAATGATTGACAGCAGCTCTGCACAAAGGTCACATGACAATTGTATGTTATTTATTATTGTATCGTTTTTTTTCTATGCTTGCTAGCTGGCTATCTAGCTAGCTACTGTATTTATTAGCTATATAGCTAGCTATATATATATATATATATATATATATATATATATAGCTATTAGTTATCTATTAGTTATGTTTGTATTTGCTAGGTATTAGCTATCAATTTGCTAGCTAGCTTGATATCTATCTGAGTTACTTCTGGGTTGAGTGAACGCTGGCGCGTGTGGCTACCGCTGCTCACCCACAGGAAAAAAACGTATCCTGTGACTGTAAAGTGACCTTGAGAGTTTTGAAAGGTGGTTAGAAAGGAAATATATTATTATTAGTAGTAGTATTATTAGCTAACTATCTATTTGCTATTTATTATCTATTAGCTATCTATTTGCTATTTATTATCTATTAGCTATCTGTTGTCTGTCTGTCTGGATAGCTAGCTAGCTATTAGCTGTCTAGCTCACTGGATAGCTATCTAGCTGACTAGCTATTAGCTATATGGTTATTAGCTAGCTGGTTATTTGAGTTATTCCGGGTTGAGTGAACGCTGGTGCGTGTGTCTGCGCTGCTCACCCACAGAAAACTTAGCCTGCGACTGTAAAGTACCTTGAGAGTTTTGAAAGGCACTTAGAAATCAAATGGATTATTATTATTAATTGGAATTGAATTCAGCCGAGCGGGGAAAATGCGAACTGCTCTACGATTTGAGAAGGTGTGGTGTTCTTTCGACTCACAAGTTGCACTTGGGTCCGCGTACATTGGGTCGACAGTGACAGTGGCCGTCTTGTTCGTCGCAGGATTGACCTTCTGAGCCACCGATGTCACACCGACACCCTGCATGCACAACACGGTAGCCGTTATGGAAAGTTCAAAGGCTTGCTTATCTGACCTGACTTCAAATTATAGACATTGAGACTTGAGTGCAGACATTTTTCACACTTCCTTGTACTTCGGTGCTGTACATTTGCGTCTGCCCCAAAAATAGTACAGGTAACATCCGAGTTATGACCGGGTTCTGTTCCGACAAAACGGTCGTAAGTCAAACGGTCGTAAGTCAAATTGTCATAAGTCAAATGGTCGTTAGTTGAAATCCATTCAAAATGGCCGATGTAACATTTACACGATAGGATAGTATACAAAGTACTACAGGAGATGTTGTGGAGACAGTATGTGTACTGTATAACTACTGTACTGAGTGTCGTCACGCAGTAGATTGCTATGCGAGTGTGTGGCATGCTGGCTGGCCAATATTGTAGTACGCGTTGCCGGCTGCTTGCGCGTTGCGGTGCTTGGCGTAGAATAAAAAAAAAAAAAAAAAGGGGAGGTCTGGTGGTCGTAAGTACGGGTGGCGGTAATTCGCGCCGGTCGTGACTCAGATGTTACCCGTATTTAAAATAATATTTGCGGATCAAATTCAAAATCATTGTCCAGTTTAAGACCCAAGTTTCACACTATTGACTTGAGTGAGATATATATCATACCTGAAAACCTTGGCTAATAGATGCTCGTATAAATGATGACAATTCCCGTATAAAAGTTTTTGATAGAGTGTTTATGCACATTAGTAAACATATTACGTTATTTCATGTTTAGATTAGTAAACACATGTTATTTCATGTTTAGCTTAGTATACATTATGATTAGTGCACGTTTAATCTCAGCCTAATTTAGTTAAATAAAATTATCAGTCTTATTAGTTCAATAGTCGTTGCAAAGAAGCAACAGCTCCAACGACAATCTAAGACCCTCCCAACACTGAGTTGTTCGTAACCGATTGGACGGGAAAGATCGATTTGTCCACAACTGATTGGACAACAGATCGCCACTGTGTATGTTTAAAAACTTGTCAGAGCGGGAGCTCGTTCTCTTTGTTCTATCTTTGTCCGTGTGCTCATGTCTTCGTCCCACCGAGACGAGAAGTGCTTTTTCTGTCTCATTAGAATAAAGTAGTTTTTTGTTCACCATCTATCGTCGTTGCTGATATTTTTATCAAGTGAACTTCTGACAATACCGAACCAGGAAAGACGAACAAGAATTTAAACCGAACAGTTTTCATACACCGGACATGATTTGAAATGATAAAAAAACGCTAACAATGCCGGATTAATATTAATGAATTAACTAGCTGGCTACCTAGCTAGCTACCTGGGTATCTAGCTATCTATCTATTTGCTATCTATCTAGCTAGCTGGCTCTCTAGTTAGCAATCGACTGTATTAGCTATGTATAGCTAGCTAGGTAGCTTTCTATCTATTTCAGTTACTTCCGGGTTGACTGAACGCTGGCGCATGTGGCTAACGCTGCTCACCCACAGAAATTTTTTATCCTGTGACTGTAAAGTGAGCTTGAGAGTTTTGAAAGGCGCTTGGACATGAAATGTATTATTGTTATTATTATAATTGTTGTTGCTGTTATTGTTATTCACTATCTATTAGCTAGCTAGCTTTCTATCTATTTGAGTTACTTCCGGGTTGAGTGAACACTGGTGCATGTGGCTAACACTGCTCACCCACAGAAAACTTTATCCTGAGACTGTAAAGTGACCTTGAGAGTTTTGAAAGGTGCTTATAAAATGTATTATTATTAAGATTATTATAAGGAGCCAAAGGGCCCAGGTCTACAGGATGAGATGGACATGGGCCACTGGGACCAAACAGGATCAGGTCTGAGTTCTTTTTATTGAAGTTGAAGACGTTTGATGCCTGGATGAGAAACAACTCACCTTGGCAGCCAAAGTAGTTGTGCTCCTGTAGGTTGTAGAAGCCATCTTTGCATGTGGAGCAGGTGCTACCGCAGATGTTCGCTTTGCAGTGACACTGACCGCTGTCCTGCGGGTTTTACAAGTTGAAAATTCAGATCAAGAAATTCACGTCAAAGGTTGCACACAAATAATAATAATAATCATACATTTGATTTCTAAGCACCTTTTAAAAATCTCAAGGTCACTTCACAGTGACAGGATAAGTTCACTCAACCCGGAAGTAAGTCAAATAGATAGAAAGCTAGTTAGCTCCCCAATCGATAGCCAACAGATAGCTAGCTAGATAGCCACCCAGATAGCTAATAGATAGCTAGCTAGATAGCAAATAGACAATAATAATAATCATAATAATAAAATTCCACCATGACATCCCTGATCCACTGCTGAAAAGGACGATTTGATCCTCTCCTCTTTCATCTAGAACTGCTTCATGTCACAAAGAGGGCACAGCAAGTGCTGAAGAATGAATGACTCTCTGTGTCTTTGTGTTGTCATATTATTTGTTTTTGTGTCTGTTTTTTTTATTTACTTTATGTTACTTCCAGGTTGAGTGAACGCTGGCGCATGTGGCTGCCGCTGCTCACCCGTAGAAAAAATATACTGTGATGTGTCCTTGACAGTTTTGAAAGGCGCTTAGAAATTAAATGTAGTATGATGGGAAACTTTTTTTTCCCAGGCAAGACTGACTTTCTTGATTGAGAGAGTATGTTTTGATTGGATTGGAGCTAGCTAGTTGTGGGACTCATCTATTCGCTATCTAGATAGCGAGCTATTAGATCTCTATCTAGCTATTTGAGTCAGGAAACATATTAGCTATCTAGCTATCTATTAGCTAGCTAGTTATCTTTCTATCTATTTCAGTTATTCTGGGTTGAGTGAATGCTGGCGCGTGTGGCCGCCGCTGCTCACCCGCAATAAAAATATCCTGTGACTGTAAAGTGTCCTTGACAGTTTTGAAAGGCACTTAGAAATCGAATGTATTATGATTATTATTGGGGGAAGAAGCTGTTTAAATGTCAAATCCAGCAGACATTTATTTAAACAGCTTCTTCCCCCAAGCCATTAACTCTTTGAACTCTTTCAACAGTAGCCAAAATGGAACTGTATAGTGCCACTTAGCAGTTTTTTTGACGACGATACTAGTGCAGCGTGTTCTACCGGAAACAAATTCCTTGTGTGTTCTACAAACTTGGCAATAAAGATGATTCTGATTCTGATTATTATCTGGCTAGGTATTTGCTATCTCGCTATCTATTCACTATTTAACTGACTGGCTATCTAGCTAGGTATCTGTTGGCTATCTATTAGCTAGCTTTCTATCTATTTGAGTTACTTCCGGGTTGAGTGAACGCTGGCGCGTGTGGCTGCCGCTGCTCATCCAAAGAAAAACTTATCCTGTGACTGTAAAGTGACCGTGAGTTTTGAAAGGCGTTTACAAAGGACATGTATAATTAATTATTATGATTAATAACAATAATAATGCAAATGCAGCGGTCACGACTTCCTCACCTGTGCACACTCAGCAATAGTGCTCAGTGTTCCGGCGATGTTACACTTGCACTCTTGCGCAGAAACACAAACACACAAACACGTCAGGTCCCTGCGACGAGTCGGGTTGGTTGGAAGTCTCGAAAAGATCTTACTTGTGCAACCATCAACAGTGTCGGATGACAAGTTCCAGTAAAGAGCTTTACAGCGGTCGCAGGCCACGCCGTCAACGCCGTCGCGACACTCGCATTGGCCCTGAGAGGACCAAAAACACTGTCACCGTTCCGTTTATGGCCAATGGGTGGCGCTGTAGGACATAGCCTGCAGCTGCACATCCTTTTCTCATCCGCCATTACAAAGCCTTCCACTCCACCAAGTGCAACAATGTGTTCACTTCAGTGCCAGGGTTTTTGCCATTGTCACTCCAATTCCAGGAGCCGCAGAATTGGATTGGATTGGATTTGCCTTTATTAGTCTCACAGTGTAGAAATTTACATTTCACAGCAGCAAAGTGATGAAAGGAATGAAAGTAGAAAAACAAAATACATGAGCTGCTGGAAAGGCAGGCACCCTCGCGGCGCTGTCTTGAAGTCAAAAGAACAATACAGTGAGAAATTGACTTACAAACTTAATTAGTTCCCAGACAGAGTGTGTTAGGCGAAAAGTGTGTATCCCAAAAAATAATTTCCCATAGGAAACCATTAAAATGAGAATAATCCATTCCCAGCTCCGCATAAAACATAATGTTCTACTTTCTAATTTTCTAAGCCTTAAGATTACACAAAATATACCTTATTCTATGTATAATAAATGTGCTATTGTATTATAATTAAAGAAATAAACTGTACTGTATAATGAAGTGGTTTTATTGACCTTTGTTATGGTCGTTGATGGCTTGATGGAATGCAGTTGTCACATCCTGATTGGCGCCTGGTGCGCGCCCCTCCCCTCCCTGCTCTCCGGGCTCACTCACCTGATTCCAATCCCATTGATTGTGCCTTCTGGCTATAAAAGCCACCCAGTTCCGCTCGGTTTTTGCTGGTGTATTCATCTACTCGTGACCCTCTCAACCCGCAGTACGCAGGTTGGTCCCGCTCGGCTATCCTTTCTCTCTGTTCGGTTGCCTTACCTTCTGTTTTGCCCTGCATGTCTCAGTAAAAACCCTTTTTGAACTACTCTGCCTCCATCGAGTATTTTGGTTCCAGTTCCCTTCTTTTTTTCGTCCACCGAGATCTGTTACTTCCCCTCGTGCTGACGTGACATAATACACCGGCCAAATATGGAACCCGCCGATGGAGACAAGTTCTTGTCCGTCTTAGCCCATCAGGCAGAGCGTTCGAGCCAGCTGGCACAAGCAGTTGCGGAGATCTGCCATACCGTGTCCTTCCTGGCTCATTGCTAAGAAGGGGTTGAGACACGCCTCGCTACCCTGACGGAACACGTTCGGCCGCTCGGAGTATTCCATCGCCTTCCTCATCCTGGCTGCCCGGAGTGGCTACAACGATCGGGCACTGAGTGTTTCATCGCGAACTAAGCGCCCCTCTCAAAGACGAGTTGACCACCTGCAACACTGGCACCACCCTCAGCGAGATGATCGATGTAGTCATCTGCTTGGACCATCGTCTCCGGGAGAGGCAGCGGGAGCAAGGCACCCAGCGGACCAGCGAACATGGAAGCAAGCAGCAGACGACCACACCCAGCGGCAACGAGCAGGCGCGACGCCAGGAGGGGTCCCCAGAACCGATGCAGATGGGGAGCGGGAGTGATTGTGCCAACCGCGGGAGTCGTCGCACTCAAGGGCCTCCGCCAAAGACCTCCAGCACCTGTAAGTCCCTGTCTAAACGGCGACCGCTGCGCCCGTCGGAGGCGTCGAGGACGGAGCCCGTCACGCGGTTGGAGTTTGACGGCGAATTAATTGGCCCGTCCAATTCCCAAGCTATACGGGCGTTAGTGGATTCAGGGGCGGACGGGTGCTTTATCGACCCCCAACTGGCAGCGTCATTGGGTTGCGGCATCGAGGAACTTAAAATCCCCAAGGAGATTCTCGACCTTGACGGCCGACTTTTAGCCGGGGTAAAACGAGTCACCGCACCACTCAAACTCCGGCTGTCGGGCAACCATGTCGAACATGGGCGGTTTTTGCTCATGCCCTCCCGCAACGTGCCACTCGTGCTGGGCCTCCCCTGGCTCAGCACCCATGACCCTTCCATATCGTGGGAGGGTCCCACCATACAGGGTTGGAGCCCCTACTGTTACGCTAACTGTCTGCGGTCGGCTACGGCAGGGCGAGACCCCTCCCGTGGCGGCTCGCCCAAAGAGATCTGTCTCGAGGGCGTGCCGCGTTGTTACCACGATCTGCAGGAGGCATTCAGCACAATCCCTGCCACCCCACCGACCGTATGACTGTACCATAGAACTGCAGCCAGGGGCTCCACGACCGGACTCTCGACTATACCACATTTCGCACCCGGAAAAAGAAGCCCTGCGCACATACATTGACTCTTCCCTCGCGGCGGAACACATCCGACACTCGCGTTCTCCGCTCGGTGCGGGGTTCTTCTTTATTGAAAAGAAATATAAGTCCCCGCATCCGTGTGTTGATTACCGGGGTCTGAACGACATCACCATCCGCAACAAATCCCCTCTCCCCATCACGAATTCAGCCTTCGCGCCCCCCCAATCGGCCACCGTATTCACTAAGGTGGATTTGCGTAGCATTTTCAATACCTGGTGATGCCGTGCGGACTCACCAACGCTCCCGCCGTATTTCAAAGCCTCATCAATGATGTGCTCAGGGATTTCCTCAACGTATTTGTCTTTGTTTATTTGGACGATATCCTGATCTTCTCTTAATCCGCAGAAGAACACCGGCAGCATGTCCGACCTGAAGGCAGAGTGTGCGAGTTCCACGTCCGCTATCTGTCTTTCCTAGGGTTCATCGTGGAGCAGGGGCAACTTCGGGCCGATCCCGCCAAGACCAAAGCGGTGGTAGAATGGCCAACCCCCAAGACGCGCAAACAACACGATTTTTGGGGTTTGCCAACTTCTACCGCCGCTTCATCCGCGGTTATAGTCAGAAGGCACTTCCCCTAACCAGTCTTTCTTCCACCAAGGTTCCCTTTAGGTGGACACCCGCCGCGGAGGGGGCGTCTAACCACCTCCGACGCGCGTTCACTAGCCCTCCTGTTTTACGCCACCCCGACCACGCGCGGACGCGGAGTCCGTGGTGGGGGGCGGTATTATCCCAGCGCTCCCCGTCCAACCAGAAGCTCCACCCATGCGCCTTCTTCTCCCACCGTCTCAGCCCTGCGGAAGCCAACTGCAATGTGGGGAACCGGGAACTGCTGGCGGTTATCCTGGTGCTGCAAGAATGGAGAAACTGGCTCGAAGGGGTCAAAAACCCCTTCACTGTCTTCATTGATCACAAAAACCTGGCCGCCATTCGGTCCGCCAAGAGACTTAATTCGCGCCAGGCCCGGTGGGCACTGTTCCTGACGCGCTTTAATTTCACCCTCACCTACTGCCCAGGTTCGCAAAACACCAAACCGGACGCCCTATCTCGCATTCACGAGCCGGCAGAGAAGGAAGAGGTCATCGCCGACATCCTGCCAGCGCAACACATCCTGGGCGTGCTTAGGTGGGAGGTGGAAAAGAGGGTTCAGGAGGCCGAAGGTGGTAACCCGGTTCCCAAGGGTTACCCGGTGGATCGGCTATTCGTCCCCCCCGCACTACGCGCCGAGGTGCTGCACTGACGGAGATTGTTGTCCTTGCACCAAGTGGCCAGGCGGCTGACCTCGTCCCTGTAGGCTGTCTCCTCGTCGTTGTTGATGAGGCCCACCACAGTCGTGTCATCCGCAATCTTTATGAAGAGGTTGGAGCTGGGTGATGATGGTGAGCAGTCGTGCGTGAGCAGAGTGAAGAGGAGGGGGCTCAGCACACACCCCTGGGGGGCCCCTGTGTTCAGCGTGATGGTGCTGGAAGTGTTGTCGCCAACTCTGACTGCCTGTGGTCTCCCCGTCAGGAAGTCCAGCAGCCAGTTGCACAGGGAGGTGCTGATCCCCAGTTTGCTCAGTTTATCGGTGACATAGGAGTCTCTGGTCTCCAGGTGGGTGAGCGCTGTGTGGAGAGCAGTGGAGATGGCATCATCGGTCGAGCGGTTGGGCCGATATGCAAACTGGAAGGGGTCATGGTTGGGGGGGAGGGCAGCCTTGATGTGGTTCATAACTACCCGCTCGAAGCACTTCATGAGGATGGGAGTGAGTGCGACTGGGCGGTAGTCATTGTGGCAGGTGGGGGACGACTTCTTAGGGATCGGGATAATGGTGGTGGCTTTGAGGCACGTGGGCACAACAGCCTGGCTCAGAGATGTGTTGAAGATGTCCGTGAAGACATCTGTGAGCTCCACAGCGCAGTCTCTCAGAACACGGCCAGGAATGCCGTCGGGTCTCGGGCTTTTCGTGGGTTGGTCCCTCTGAGGGATCGCCTCACGCTGTCCTGGGACAGTGTCAGCACCTGTTCGCCGGGAGGTGGTGGGGTCTTCTGTGCTGGAGTGCTGTTGTCTGCCTCGAAGCGGGCGAAGAAGTCGTTCAGCTGATTCAGCAGAGTGGTGGAGTTCTCGCAGGTCTGTGGAGAGGGCTTGTAGTCTGTGATGGTCTGTATCCCACGCCACAGGTTCCTGGTGTCTCTGCTGTCTCTGAAGTGGTTGGCGATCCTCCTGGAGTGCTGTCCCTTGGCCATCCTGATGCCACGTGACAGGTTGGCCCTGGCTGTTCTCAGGCCCAGCTCATCGCCAGCTTTGTAGGCAGCGTTCCGAGCCCTAAGGAGCCTGTGGAATTCACCCGTCAGCCATGGCTTCTGGTTGGCCAGGATGGTGACAGATCTGGTGACAGTCACGTCATCCATGCACTTCCTCGTGTAGGAGGTAACAGAGTCTGTGTACTCTTGGAGGTCGGTGGTGTTGTTGTAGGTGGCCGCTTGTCTGAACATGTTCCAGTCAGTGTTGGAGAAGCAGTCTTTGAGTGCCTCTGACGACCCATCAGGCCACACCCTTATCTGCTTCTTGACTGGTTTGACGACTTTGACAAGTGGCCTTTATGCGGGCATTAAAATGATAGTGGAGTGGTCCGAAGCTCCTAGGTGGGGGAGGGGGTAGGCTTTGTAGGCTCCTTTGTGTGTGGTGAAAACATTGTCCAGAATGTTGTTACCTCTAGTCGGAAAGTTAATGTGTCCATTGAGTTGTGGAAAAACGCTTTTCGGGTTGGCATGGTTGAAATCGCCAGCCAAGATAAGGAAAGCATCTGGGTGGGCTGTCTGTTGCTCGCTGATGTGCTGGTAGAGTTCATTCAATGCCGCTCCTGTTGTTAATTGAGCTCGGGGGGATGTAAACTGCTACCAGCAGTATGGCACTAAATTCCCTCGGCAGGTAGAATGGCTGACATTTTATGACCATAAGCTCCATCAGTGGTGAACAGTGTTTGCATACCACATTAGCGTTGCGGCACCAGGCATCACTGATGTAAACACAGAGTCCCCCGCCGCGAGTCTTCCCCCCCTCGACGAGTGCTCTGTCTGCCCGGAAGCTAGTTAGCTGGGCTAGCTGGATGGCACTGTCCGGTATGCTGTCGGTCAGCCATGTTTCCAGAAACACAAGGGCACAACACTCACCCACGGTCTTGGAAGTCTGATGTAGTCCATTTTATTGTCCAGCGAGCGCACGTTAGCCAGCGTAATGGTAGGGATGGACGGCCGGTGAGGGCTAGCCGCGAGCCTAATGCGGATACCTCCACGCTTTCCCCTCTTCTGTTTCCTCATACAGCGCTTGTGGCGCCTCCACTCTGGGTTGGGTGCAGGAGTGGGGGTAGGTGGAAGAGTGGGGATCAGTGGACGAGCCGACTCTCTGAGCAATCCATGCTTGCGTAGCACTTCTGCTTCAGCTGGTTTAGGTTTTAAAAATTGAACTGCCGATGTCGAGCAGAACCTCACGGGAGTCTATACGCCTCGGGTGTAGCGAGGCAAACGGAGACGGACATTTACACGAGTGAGACAAACATAATAAACACGAAAAAAACCAATTTGCCGGGAGAGAGAGGAGCCGCTGCGTGTGCACGCGCCGCCATCTTGGAAAAAAAATAAAATAAATAATAATACTTATTCGGAGGCGTCGGTTGTCCTTTAATGCTTTAGGTTTAGTATTTCCGGCCCAAACACGCCCTCCAAATGCTCCTGGCCCGGCCCCTCTGTCAAATTTTAGAACCCAATGCGGCCCGCGAGTCAAAAAGTTTGCCCACCCCTGGAATAGAGGATAAAAACAAGTCGGCTGTCATTTTCCTGTTAGAACGGGCTCGTTCGCGAAGGACACTCATTGTGGCGCTCCGTGTGTATCCCGAAAAATAATTTGTATGCCAAGGTAAAATGTTCATAAATGTAACGTTCGTAAACCGAAAAGTTCGTAAGCCAAGGTATTCGTAAACCGAGGTATCACTGTACCTTGAAAAAGATGCAAGTTGGAAGGCATGTGGAGGCCACAAAAAAAGCCGATTCATTGCTTGGAATTGGAATCTACAAAACGATTGAATCTTGACGCTGATAGAATGCGGAAAACTCACCACAGGAAGGGAAACGGCAGAATGAATGGAACCAGCAGGATGACACGTGCCAGCTAAACAGACACACACGCACACACAAACACACGCACATCAACCATCAACCATTTGAGAACATGACTTGTTATCATCAACAATTTATGAGTCAAACGTCAGTTTTTGACCATAATCTTTTCCAGAAATCTGTTGGAAAACCAAAACGACATTTTTATTCCATGTCCATTTTGTTAATCCGTCTAGAAAAGTCTAGTCTAGAAAAAAAGTCTAGAAAAAATACTTTTTTGAAAGCACTTTTGGAATAATTATCCAGCATAAACTGTATCCACACAGAATAATAGGACAGCTCATTTGTAAAATACGACAGCATCCGACTTATGACCGAGTTCTGTTCTGACCAAACGCCCGCAAGTCAAAATGGTCGCAAGTCAAAATCCATTCAAAATGTCGAATAGAGACTCGGTGGCTAAATGACAGGAAAACTCCCCCCGTCTGGTGCCATCACATGGTCGATTGCTGTGCGAGAGTGAGTTACTGGTTGGCCAAAATTGTTGTACGTGTTGCCGGCCTGTTAGCGCGTAGCGATGCCAGGCGTAGAATTAACATTTTAAAAGTAGGGTCTGGAGGTCGTGGTCGTAAGTATGGGTGGTCATAAATCAAGCTGGTTATAAGTCGGATGTTACCTGTATAAAACCAACTAATGTGTTTTTTTCACCAATTTTATCATTGTAACATAAAAACATTCTCTGTCTGTCTGTCACGGGTCGTGTTGGCACCTATGCCAGCTGTCTTTGGGCAGTCGGCGGGGGACATCCTGGACCGGTCGCTAACCAATCACAGGGCATGCTAACATCCTCTGCTAGCTTTCAAGTCATACTCTTCAGGGCCAATGCTAGGATCGTTTTTTTCCCCAAATCTTTCTGCTATCTTGGCCCAGACTGCCTCCTGCTGTGTGATGTGCTCCCTATTACAAGTAGCAGTCAAGAGGCCAGCAGCAGCATTCAGGATCATCTGGAGACGCTTCATGGAGGATTGGCTGACTCCAAAGTCAAGCGCATCAGTCATCCAGCCCAGATGTGACAAAAACTTACATTAGCTGGCTATCGATTACCTATCTAGTAGTAATCTAGCTAGCTATCTGGCGATCTATTAGCTATCTATCCAGCTGGCTGAAAGGCTAATAGCTGGGTATATTTTAGCTATCTAGCTATCTGGCTATCTATTAGCCACCTATCCAGCTCGCTGGAAGGCTAATAGCTGGCTATCCGTTAGCTATCCAGCTGGCTGGCTATCTATTAGCTATCTATCCAGCTGGCTGGCTATCTATTGGATGCCTATTGGCTAGCTAGTTGGCTGGCTGTCTATTAGCTATCTATTAGCTAGCTAGCTGGCTATCTGTTAGATATATATCCGGCTGTAAAGCTATCTATTAGCTAGTAGGGTGGCTGTCTATTAGCTATCAAATGACTAGCTAGCTATTAGCTGGCTATCTGTTAGCTAGCTAGCTAGCGGGCTGGCTATGTATTTGCTATCTAGTAGTTAGCTAGTTTTTTATCTATATGAGTTAATTCCGAGTTGAGTGAACACTGGTGCGTGTGGCTGCCGCTGCTCACCCACAGAAAAACTGAACCAGTGACTGTGAAGTGACCTTGAGAGTTTTGAAAGGCACTTAGAAATTAAATGTATTATTATTATAAAAACATCAGCGACTGCTTCAAGGTTCTCGAACTTTTGATTTTAGCCAACTGCCTGAGATGAAAGACGTTGGACTGAACAACAATGCCAATTTGTGGGTGAAGTCAGGCCAGGGTCCAGTTTAAGAGCCAAAACCCACTCAATGCAGCCAACTGCGCCCCCCCCCCCCCCCCCCCCCCCCCCGGGTTCCCTTTGTGAGCAACAGGTAGCATTGTGGTGCTCCCTCCACCTGCAGATGCACACCTGTTGCTCATTAGTGGCTTCCAAGGACTCTGTTATGGCACGGCAATGCCAATAACTTACAAGGGAGACCAGACACTAGTTGGTTGTAGGAAAATAAAGAATTTTTTTGACCAATCCAAAGAACCACACGGCCAAAGGTCTGGTCTTGGCAGGCAGATGAGAGAGCGAGTGAGCCCGGAGCAGCCCCTTTTGTAGGCTGCCCAGGATCCAGATGTGTCTCATCAGCAATTCGCAGGATCCATGTGGCCTCCAAAGGGAAGGAGGGAAGAACAGGAATGAATGAACTACTCTCCCCCACATCACTGACCTCTACAGGAGGGCGGATCACGTAACAATCCTGCCCGGAACAGGGTGGGCTCATTGTGCTCGTGTGGTTCTGTTTTGGTTCTGTGCCTGCAAGTTTTTGGAGTCCATTTGCTACTTGGATTGCTTTGGTTAGGGGTTATGGTTAGGGTCAGACTCTTGCCCAGACAGGATGGGCTCATTGTGCACTTGTGGTTCTGTGCCTGCAAGTTTTTGGAGTCCATTTGCTACTTGGATTGCTTGGGTTAGGGGTTAGGGTCAGACTCCAGCTCGGAACAGGGAGGGCTCATTGTGCTCTTGTGGTTCTGTTGTGGTTCTGTGCCTGCAAGTTTTTGGAGTCCATTTGCTACTTGGATTGCTTAGGTTAGGGGTTAGAGTCAGACTCCCGCCCAGGACGGGGTGGGCTCATTGTGCTCCTGTTGTGGTTCTGTGCCTGCAAGTTTTTGGAGTCCATTTGCTACTTGGGTTGCTAAGGTTAGGGGTTAGGGTTAGGGTCAGACTCCTGCCCAGACAGGGTGGGCTCATTGTGCTCCTGTTGTGGTTCTGTGCCTGCAAGTTTTTGGAGTCCATTTGCTACTTGGATTGCTTAAGGTTAGGGGTTAGGGTAAGGGTTTGGGTCAGACTCCCGCCTGGAACAGAGTGGGCTCATTGTGGTCTTGTGGTTCTGTTGTGATTCTGTGCCTGCCAGTTTTTAAAGTCCATTTGCTACTAGGATTGCCTAGGGTTTGGGTTAGGGTCAGACTCCCGCCCAGAACAGGGTGAGCTCATCATGCACTTGTGGTTCTGTTTTGGTTCTGTGCCTGCAAGTTTTTGGAGTCCATTTGCTACTTGGACAGCTTAGGGTTAGGGGTTAGGGCTAGGGTCAGACTCCCGCTCGGAACAGCTTATTGTGCTCTTGTGGTTCTGTTGTGGTCCTGTGCCGGCAGGTTTGGATTCCTTGCTCTTTGCTACTTGGATTGCTTTTTGTTTGTTTTGGATGGATTTCTCTGTTTTCCATCCTATATTTTTTTTTCAAGTTGACGGGTCTCCTCCCTTGCCTGCTTTTTTGTGGGTCCTCCAGGACCACATCGCAAATGACACAGAAGCAAACAGCAAGTCTCAGCGTTTACCTTGACAGTTGGGGAAGCCGTAAGTGTCGCGAGCACAGCTGTCGCAGCGCAGGCCGGCAATATTGTGCCGACACACACACTGACCGCTCGCCTGATCGCAGCTGTCAGAACGGGAACCTTCTGTGGAACACTGGCATGCTGAAAAAACACACATAAAACACAGCTTTGAGGATATCAATAAAAAAATACGAAACTTGTATCGAAACTTGTCCCAAGACTGACGTGTGCAGCTGGGGTAGCCATAGTAACCGGGAGCACAGTGGTGGCACAAAGCTCCGCCGTAGTTGGGGCGGCAGTGGCATTGCCCCGACGCCGCGCAGCTGGCGTCGTACGAGGTGCGAAGGTCACACGTGCACGCTGCAACGACAAAGTCAACACTTGATTTGGGACACCTCCACATATCCAGGCGTCCATCTAGCCACATCTAGGCATGTCCTGCGTTTACTCGACTTTGTCAGCGGAGGTCCATGGACCAAGACAGAGGTGGGCTAATGACGGCCCGCGTTGCTCTTTTTCATTTATAAGCGCGTTTCAAAATTCTGAAGGTGACTTTGCAGTCACATGATAAATTTTACTGTGGGTGAGCAGCGGCAGCCACACGCGCCAGCGTTCGCTCAACCCGGAATAACTCAAATAGATAGAAACCTAGCTAGATAGCTAATACATAGCTAATACAGTAGATAGCGAACTAGACAGTTAAATGCTGTGCTGCTGTGAAATGTAAATTTCTCCACTGTGAGACTAATAAAGGCATATCCAATATCCAATCCAATAATACTTTAGATAGCGAGCTAGGTAGACAGCTAGCTAGCTAGATAGCTAATAGATGGCTAATGGATAGGAAATAGGTAGCTAGATGCCCAGATAGTAATTCGTAAATTTTAATCTGGCATTGTTAGCGTTTTTTATCATTTCAAATAATATGTATGTATAGGGTAAGTTTTTTCTTCTGTGGGTGAGCAGTGGCAGCCACACGCGCCATCGTTCACTCAACCCACAAGTAACTGAAATAGATTGAAAGCTAGCTAGATAGCTAATAGATAGTTAGATAGCTCATAGATAGCTAGATATCTTATGTTTCCTGACTCAAATAGCTAGCTAACTAGCTAGATAGATAGCTATCTAATAGATAGCTATCTAAGTAGCTAATAGATTAGTTCCACAAGGGGGAAATTTGCATTATTAGCTAGCTTGCTCCAATCCAATCCAAAAATACTCTCTAACAGTGAAAAAAGTCAACGTCTTGCATGGGAAAAAAACTGTCGCATCATACTACATTTCATTTATAAGCGTCTTTCAAAACTCTCAAGGTCACTTTACAGCCACAGGACAAGTTTTTCAAGTGAGTGAGCAGCGGCAGCCACACGCGCCAGCGTTCACTCAACCCGGAGGTAACTCTAATAGATAGAAAGCTAGCTAGCTACCTACCTAATAGCTAGCCAACATATAGCAAGCTACATAGATAGCTAATAGATAGTGAGCTAGCAAGCTAGATAGCTAATAGACAGAAAATAGATAGCAAATAGAGAGATAGCTATATGGGTAATAGATAGCGAGCTAGGTAGCAAGCTAGCTAGCCAGATAGCTAAAAGACAGAACATAGATAGCAGATAGATAGCCAGCTAGATAACTAATAGATAGCTAATAGATCGCAAGCTAGCTAGTCAGATAACTAATAGACAGAAAAAAGATAGCTAGCTATATAGCTAATAGACAGCTAATACATAGCAAGCTAGCTTGCCAGATAGCTAATAGACAGCAAATAGATAGATAGATATCCAGATAGCTAATAGACAGAAAATAGATAGCAAATAGATCGATAGCTACGAGATAGCTAATAGATAACAAGCTAGCTCGCCAGATAGCTAATAGACAGGAAATAGCTAGCTAGATAATAGATAGCAAGCTAGCTCACCAGATAGATAATAGACAGCAAATAGATAGCGAGCAAGCTAGATAGCGAGCTAGATAGCTAATAGACAGCAAATAGCTAGCTAGCTGAGAGACAGAGAGAGAGAGAGAGAGAGAGAGAGAGCGCAATGGATGCTACAGCTTGTTTGCTTTCAATATTTAGCTAGAGGCAGACGTGCACGTTCCACCATGACATCCTTGATCCACTGGTAAAAAGGACACTTTGATCCTCTCCTCATTCATCTAGAACTGCTTCATATAACAAAGAAGGTGCAGAAAGTGCTCAAGATTGAAGACTGTCTGTGTCTTTGCTATTTCATTTTTGTTGTTGTTTTGACTTCAAGATGGCGGCGCGAGAGTGGCTGCCTTTCCAGCAGCTCCTGTATTTGTTTTTCGACTTATTTCTTTCCTTTCCTCACTTTGCTGCTTGGAAACGTCAATTTCAACATTGAAAAATTACTACAAACTCATCCAATGCAATTAATCTGCATCTGTTGACATCTCACCTTGACAATCGGGGTAAGAGTGGAATCCAGATCGGCACTGTTCACACCTGGCACCCTGGAATTCGGCTTTGCATAGACAGCGACCGGACGGGTCGCATCCCTCAGGCAGCGAGCCCACAGAACTGCAACCGCAGACTGCGGATGGCAGCGGATCACACAGGTTGCCATGATTCTGCGGTAGCGTTTGATGCTAACGCAACAAATTGTCACTCACATTGACAGAGCGGGTAGTTGAAATAGCCCGGCGCGCACTGGCCGCAATCGGAACCGCGGAAACCGGTGCGACAGACCCCATGACCCAGCAGCGTGTCGCAGGAACCATCCAGGCAACCGGGACCTGAACACACACACGCTGCTCACACATACACACACACACACACGCACACACAGGCAGACAAACACAAACAAACAAAGGTAATCAGCGGAATGCTGTTTTAAACAAACAAACAGTTTCAAGAAACTCTTGTTGACGCAGCTGAAGGTATCTGCCGGTGGCAGGACACATTGGGCAATTAGTCAAGGGACTCTTGGGGTGAGAATGACAAATGAGAAAAAAGTCTGAAAAAATGGCGGGGGGGGGGGGGGATGCACGCACACGCATTGTTTTATATAAAGTGATACCTTGACTTACGAACTTAATTGGTTCCCAGAAAGTGTGTAAGGTGAAAAGTGTGTATTCCAAACATTAATTTTCCATAGGAAACCATTAAAATGAGAATAATCCATTCCCAGGTCCCCATAAAACATAATCTTCAACTAAATAAGCGTGAAAGGACAACCGACGCCTCCGGACAAGTTGTGTACATAATTTGTAAAATCACTTCAAATGACTTCTACTGAGCGTATTTTACAAAGATTCCACCGCATATAGCTATATCTTACGTTTTAAGACTCGCGCTGAATATTCAGGAAGTCTTGTTTTCGAGTTGATGACGATCCCCTACGTGACGTCACATTTGGAACGCCCCTGACCGAGAACGCGACATTTTGTCACGTTATTCCGTGGAATCATCAGACCCACGCTTTTTGTTGGAATAAAATCTCTGCCAGCACCGACATCTCTGCCACCTGCTTAGGTATCCAACCCCTTTTATTAACGTTCCGACGAGTCAGCTATCCCTGTCACGCTCGGAACGTGACAGTATCATTGTGTTCACCTGATAGAAAAGGCTTGGCATGATGTCACCCTTCGGTCCTTGAAAGCAGCATGGAAGAATTTGTGGACCGCATGCATCATTGAGAGGAACTTTGAAGGATTTGATCCTCATGACTCTGTTGTTTTGGACGACATTGTTTCCATTGGACCGAAATGGGACTCGAAGTGGATGCAGATGACAGCGAGGAGCTTATTGCTGACCATAATGAGTTCCTCAACACAGAGGATTTGATTTGCCTTCAAGAGGACAAGAAGAAGAAAGCCATTCAGGAGTTGTCATCTGAAGGCGAGGAGGAGGAGATGGCTGCAGCATCAAGGCATGTTGGCTAAGTGGAGTGATGTGCAGGCTTTTATATATATATGACTTTATATATATATATATATATATATATATATATATATATATATATATATATATATATATATATATATATATATATAGGGCCTAAACTACCAGTAAGACATTAGTTTGCTGACGAAGTTTCTTGGATAAGAAGCGAAACAACTGACACCTTCAAAGAAGTACAGATTGACGGCTGAAGAAATATTTTCATCGATGGACCACTCCTGTACGACTGAGAGCTTACACAGACGTATAGAATAAGGTATATTGTGTGTAGTTTTAAGGCTTACTTAGTTGAAAATTATATTTTATGGGGACCTGGGAACGGATTATTCTCATTTTAATGGTTTCCTATGGGAAATTAACTTTTGGGATACACACTTTTCGCCTTACACACTCTGTCTGGGAACCAATTAAGTTCGTAAGCCAAGGCCCCACTGTATTTTGTTTGTTCTGAAAACTTCGTGTTGATCCGTGTTGATTGGATTGGATATGCCTTTATTAGTCTCACAGTGGAGAAATTTACATTTCACAGCAGCAAAGTGATGAAAGTGAAAGTGTTGATGGCGAAATTAGAAGGAAAACACAACGCGATGGTGAATTGTTGTGTGTTGCACCAAGACTATTATTTGAAATTCGCTGACACAAATTCCCAGCAGACAAATCAGCTCATTTCCAACGGAGCTTGGGCGCCATCTTTTGCATTTTCTGGGACACTACATTGCTGTCATTGACGGCTCGAATTTATGTGGGAGGACTCCTTTAATCGATTGCAAACATTTATGGTTTCCTCTTCAGAACTATTTGAATCATATTGATAACTGAATGAGGAACGAGAAAGCATCTTCTCCGAATCTGAACTCCGTGAGCCCATTGTTTTGTTTCTTTAGCAAGGCAAAACGACTTGGCGTGACGTCACGAACTGGGGGCGGGACTTTCTGAAAATCCCCAGTTTTGAGCTGATTTGTGGCAGATTTTGGACACTTCAAGTCATTTTTATTAGTGTTTTGAAATTGACTAGAAATATCAGCCTGTATATTTTTGGGTATTTTAGATGTTATAAAACGTTTTTCTGATGTCAGTTAGGAAACAAAAAAAAGGTGTCGGTCATCCTTTAAAAATACACACAATATACCTTATTTTATGTAGAATAAATTTGCTATGGTATTGTAATTAAAGAAATAAACTGTACTATATAATAAAGTTGTTTTATTGATCTTTTTGATGGTCGTTGATGGCTTGATGGAATGGATAGATTTTTGGATAAAGTGTCTCGAGGAGCTCTGGGTTGTACATCTTAGAAGTTGTGATATTGCAACAGCAACAGATGCAGGCAGACACACTAGAAACTTAATTCAAAGCTGGTTCCCTTGCTTGTATGTTCTCTTCAAATTGCACAGATGGCTTGTGCGGGTTATTTGTGGAGCCTGATTGATGGGATATTTTAACCTTGCAGTCTCCACTCTGCCTTTGAACTATCAATAAAAAAAATTAAAAAAGTTAAAACAAGTCCAAATTTCACTGTTTTCTATCCATGTTCTCACCTTTTCAGTTTTTTTTTTCACTTTTGTTTTTTTGTTTCAAGCTCTGTCGTCTGCCTTTCCTGTTCATGTGCAGCTCTGTGTTTCTGTTCCCACCCCCGCTCACTGCTGCGAGTGTACTGCTGCGTGTGTCTCCTCCCTCCTCTACCATGGATCTTGACGAATCATGTCCGGCTTTAACCGAAGACTGGAGGCGGGGAATAGAGGAAAAAAAAGTCTGCTGCCATTTCCAGCTCCTTTTTAGGAGCCCGACGAACCAGCTCGTTTGCGTACGACACATCATTCATTGTGGCGCTCCGTGTGTTTCCCGAAAAATAGTTTGTTATATTATATAATATATATTCTCGCAAATTTAACGTTCGCTAGCCGAAAAGTTCGTTAACTAAAACGTTCGTAAGCCGAGGTATCACTGTATATATATACATACATATATATTTGTATATACCGTATTTCTTCGAGTATAACGCGCACCCATTAATTTCAATTAAAAATCGGTATAAAATTTTGTTTCACTTTTTCTCAGCTCAGACCAAGCATTGTGCTAACAATCATTTATTGACAATGTAAACACGAAATGTAAACTGTGGATGTTGGTAATTGTGCAAAATAGTAATGCTTAACTCACGTTTTAGCATGAGCGAGGCGAGGAAAAGAAATGAAGTGTAGCTCAAGAAATGTGAATCAACAATCGAAAAAAAAGGAACATGCGTGATCCGGGTCTTTCCCAGAATCGAAACTGAAGGGTGAGAATAGCCATGGAAATGTTGCCCCGTCCTGGAAGGGATAAAGCATTAAATATATCGGATTTTTTTCCCAGGCCTCGTTTCTAACACGCACCCAAACTTTCAGTTCTTTTTTAGGTAGAAAATTTTGCAAAAATTGTGTACGCTCGGCTACGCGTGTTCAAAGTTTAGCCGCAGGGGAGTGCTAGCGCGTAAGCGTTTGGTGAGCGTGTCGGGATTCAAGTGGAAGCCCGTGGCTGGATTGAATGTTTTCACCTTGGCAGTTGAGTCCATGGAAACCCAGCGCGCATGTGTCGCAGTGGTCGCCAGCGAAGCCGGCCTTGCACAAACACTTTTTGCTTCGAGGGTCGGGTCTGCACGAGTTGTCCAGAGTGCCGGCCGCGCTGCACTCACAATCTGCCGATAAAAAAATACAAAGAAAAAAAGAAAGGGAAGATTTGAGTGAAATGCCAAACGCAACATGGATGACTCATCCAGTTGAAGCTTGCTTTTGCTTTTGCCACTCACAAGCCCCTAAAAAGTTTGATGAGCAACATTCAATACGGAACATTTGATGAGAAGAGAGTCTGGGGCGGGGGTCAGGAACCTTTTTCACTAAGAGAGCCAGAAAAGGAAAATATTTGGAAATGGTTTTCAGTGAGACGCATGCAAATATGCATGCGCAGCCACTTTTCAACAAAACGTCAGAATGTATTATTTGCTATCTATTAGTGACCTAGCTGGCTAGCTAGTTATAGATTAGCTATATAGCTAGCTATTTATTAGGTAATGTATCTGGCTATCTATCTCACTACCTATCTCGCTAGCAGTGACGTGCGCTGAGGTTCATGGCTGGTGAGGCACTGACGTCATCAATGACGTCACCGCTCGTCTCAACTTAGTATTTGAACGGTAAATGTGAAAATTCAGCGATTTTGAAAAAAATCCTAAAACGGTGAAGTTAAATGGTCAAGAACTTTAAAGTACAAATCACTAAATACAGTAAAGTCTCGTTATATCGATATTCAAGGGAGTCCGAAAAAATATCGATATAACCGGGACTATCGATATATCCGACCCTGTTTGCATGTAATTTTCTCCGTGCGTGCATAGAAATAGTATCGATATAACCGGGACTATCGATATATCCGATATCGATATAACGAGACTTTACTGTACATCTAACTGTTTAATTTATTTTTTTCATTTGACAGCTTTCCATGATGACAGGTGAGGCACTGCCTCACCTGCCTCCACTGACTGCATGTCACTGCTCGCTAGCTATCTCACGAGCTATCTGACTAGCTACCTAGCTATCTGACTAGGTACCTAGCTATCTATCTATTAGCTATCTATCTAGCTATCGATTAGCTATGTAGTTAGCTATCTATTGGCTAATTTATCTCGCTATCCAGATATCTATCCATCTATCTCACTACCTCACAAGCAAGCTAGCTATCTCACTAGCTATCTAACCAGCTACCTCACTAGCTACTTATCTCTTATCTATTAGCTATCTCTTTGCCATCTATTAGCTATCTATCTGGCATGCTAGCTAGCTATGTAGCTAGCTATTGATTTGCTATGTAGCTAGCTATGTATTGCCTAATTTATCTAGCTATCCAGCTATCTATCCATCTCTCACTACCTCACAAGCTAGCAAAGTATCTCACTACCTATCTAACTAGCTACCTAGCTATCTAACTAGCTACCTAGCCATCTATCTATTACCTATCTATTAGCTATCTCTTTGCCATCTGTTATCTAGCTGATAGCTAGCTATCTAGCTATTGATTAGCTATATAGCTAGCTATCTCACTACCTCACTAGGTATCTCGCTAGCTATCTCACTAGCTATCTGACTAGCTACCTAGCTATATATCTATTTCATATCTATTATGTGTTGTCATATTATTTGTTATTTAGTTTTTTTTTTGTTCTTTTGACTTCAAGACGGCGCCGCGAGAGCGGCTGCCTTTCCAGCAGCTCATGTATTTCTTTTTTTCATTCGTTTCATCACTTTGCTGCTGTGAAATGTAAATTTCTCCACTGTGAGACTAATAAAGGCAAATCCAATCCAATCCAATCCAATCCAATTAGCTATCTCTTTGCCATCTATTAGCTATCTAGCTGGCTAGCTATTTATCTAGCTAGTGAAGGAAATAGATACATTTATTTAGCCATATTAAACATTTTTCAAGATAAAAAGTTTAATCAGTATAAATATTGCTTTGTTTGTAAAATATAGATAACAGAAAAAAGAGGTAATGTTTGCTTGGAGACATTTGCTCCAGGTGCCAGGAGATCGAAGGGGAGCCGGCTGGCAGACACAAAGGAAGTGTGACAACATGGCCAAATGCTGGACAACGCAGATGAAAGGAAGTGACCAAACACTGACTCGGCAGGACGCAACTTTTGATCTACCTTCCATCCCACCTGGAGGTGGAGAAATAAATTGGGAACAGAGACATGAACCAGATGCTAGGACGGACCAAATGGGAACTTGATTTCTTTGTGTGGGCCGAATTTCAATATGCATGCGGTACACCTTTAAATCAGGGCTCCTCAGTCTTTCGTCTCTCTTACTGATTTGAAGGCACACAAATATTTTCTGTCAGGGACCTGAGACCCAGAATTCTGTATTAGATCAAATTGTTAGAAATAAATTATCTGTAAGTAATTTGCCGGCTTTTTGGTCATCCCTCTCACAACGAACGCGCCAATTGTTAGGTTCAAACATTGCGCAATAAGGTCAATATTTAATTCAGTTCAAAATTGTCAAAAGATTAAAAGTGACTGCTATTATTTAATAGCTAATATTAGCTTGTAATATTTTAACACTAGCAACCGATTAGCTACACAGCTAGGTATCTATGAGTCAATTTATCTAGCTATCCAGCTATCTATCCATCTATCTCACTACCTCACTAGCTAGCAATCTCACTAGCTACCTAGCTATCTATCTATTAGCCAACTGTTTGCTATCCATTAGCTATCGAGCTGGCTAGCTAGTTATCTAGCTATCTATTGATTAGCTATATAGCTAGCTAGCTATTAGCTAGCTAGCTTTCTATCTATTTTAGTTACTTCTGGGTTGAGTGAAGGTTGGCGCGAGTGGCTGCCGCTGCTCACCCACAGAAAAACTGATCCTGCGACATAATACATTTAATTTCTCAGCGCCTTTCAAAACTCTCAAGGTGACTTTACAGTCACAGGATAAGTTTTTTTATGGGTGAGCAGCGGCAGCCGCACACGCCAGCATTCACACAACCCCGAAGTAACTCAAATAGATAGAAAGCTAGCTAGTTAGCTAATAGATAGCTATCCAGCCAGATAGTTAATATATATCTAGCCAGCGAGATAGACAATAGATAGCCAGCCAGTTAGATAGCTAATAGATAGCCAGGCGGCTACATAGCTAATAGCTATCTAGCCAGCAACATAGCTAATAGATAGCTAGATAGCCAGATAGATAGCTAGCCATCTAGATAGCTAATAGATAGCTAGCCGGCTGGATGGCTAATAGATAGCTAGCGAGCCAGATAGACAATAGATAGCCTGCCAGCTAGATAGCTAATAGATAGCTAGCCAGCAAGATAGCTAATAGATAGCTAGCTAGCCAGATAGCTAATAGATAGCTAGCCAGCGAGATAGCTAATAGATAGCTAGCCGGCTGGATAGCAAATAGCTAGCGAGCCAGATAGACAATAGATAGCCAGCCATCTAGATAGCTAATACATAGCTAGCCATCTAGATAGCTAATGCATAGCTAGCCAGCTAGATAGCTAATAGGTTGCTAGCTAGCCAGATAGCTAATAGATAGCTAGCCAGAGACATAGCTAATACATAGCTAGCCAGCCAGATAGACAATAAATAGCCAGCCATCTAGATAGCTAATAGCTAGCTAGCCAGTCAGATAGCTAATAGATAGCTAGCCAGCGAGATAGCTAATACATAGCTAGCGAGCCAAATAGACAATAGATAGCCAGCCAGCTAGATAGCTAATAGATAGCTAGCCAGCGAGATAGCTAATAGATAGCTAGTTAGCCAGATAGGTAATAGATAGCTAGCCAGCTAGATAGCTAATTGTTCTCGGTCTGCAGGACAAGGCTTGCTTGCACTCCTTTGTGAACAAAGTGAAATAATGTCAATCAAACGAACGATGGACTTACTAATTATCTCTCCAGCCGGTTTGGCCTCGCCCTTGTTGTTACTCGGATACGTGTTGAAAACGGCTGCGGACAGACAGCCGAACGGACGGACGTGAGTGATTTATGTCTTGAGGAGGTCAGGGGTCAGATGAAAAATGGAGAAACTTACCAAAACACTCTGGGAAGTTGACAAAGCCGTGAGCACACTGGTCGCAATCGTCGCCAGTGTAGTTTTCTTTGCAGAAACAGCGTCCAGTTGTGTCCTCGCATGTCCCGTCCATCCACGCAGAGTAACAGTCACAGGCTGACAATAAGGATCATACATTTCATTTACAAGCGCCTTTCAAAACTCTCAAGGTCACTTTACAGTCACAGGATCAGTTTTTCTGTGGGTGAGCAGCGGCAGCCACACGCGCCATCGTTCACTCAACCCGGAAGTAACTCAAAAAGATAGAAAGTGAGCTAGATAGCTAATAGTTAGCTAGCTAAATAGCTAATCAATAGCTAGCAAGATAGCTAGCCAGATAGTGAGCCTGATAGCCAGCTAGATAGCCAGCCAAATAGCGAGCCATATAGTTACCTATATAGTTAGCTATATGGCTAGCTACATAGCTAGCCAGATAGCTAGCCAGATAGCCAGCCAGATAGCTAGCTAGATAGCTACACAGACAGCTATCCAGATAGCCAGATATATAGCTACCCAGATAGCTAGCCAGATAGCTAGCTAGATAAGCTAGATAGCCAGCTAGATAGCTAGCTAGATAAGCGAGATAAGCTAGATAGCCATCTAGATAGCTAGCTAGATATCCAGCCATCTAGATAGTGAATCGATAGCTAAGTAGCCAGCTCATACATATTAAGTTTCAGAACGCATAAATGGGGAGATTTTTCTTGACCCAAATAAAAAGCTTTTTAAAAAGTTTTTACATCATATTTCCCATGCTGTAGAGAACAAACGCTTGCATGGCACCGACGATGTCGACGTACAGAGAAAGCGCTTTGTAAATCCTCCACTGGCGAATCTCACCTAAAGGCTAAAGCTAGCTAGCTAACTAGCTATCTAGCTGGCTATTTAGTAGCCATCTAGCTATGTAGCGAGCAATCTATTAGCTAACTATTAGCTCACTAGCGATCTATTTATTAGCTATTTACTTAGCTATGTAGCGAGCAATCTATTGGCTAATTATTAGCTCGCTAGCTAGCTTTCTATATATTTGAATTACTTGCAGGTTGAGTGAACGCTGGTGCGTGTGCCTGCCGCTGCTCACCCACAGAAAAACTGATCCAGTGACTGTAAAGTCACCTTGAGAGTTTTGAAAGGAGCTTGGAAATCAAATGTAGTATGATGGGAAACTTTTTCTCTTTGTGAGAGAGTATTTTTGGATGGATTGGAGCTCGCTAGCTAGCTAGCAAATAATACAAATTTCCCCTTTGTGGGACTAATCTATTCGCTATCTAGATAGCTAGCTATCTATTACCTATCTATATAGCGAGCAAGCTAGCTATTTGAGTTAGGAAACATATTAGCTATCAGGCTATCCATTAGCTGTCTATCTATTAGCTAGCTAGCTAGCTTTCAATCTCTTTGAATTACTTGCGGGTTGAGTGAACGCTGGCGCGTGCGGCTGCCACTGCTCGCCCACAGAAAAACTTGTGACCTGTGACTGTAAAGTGACCTTGAGAGTTTTGAAAGGCGCTTGGAAATCAAATGCAGTATGATAGTAGTAATCCAATACAATTTAATCCAAAACGAAACGTAAGCAAACAAAATCATAGTGCCGAAAAAATATGCTGTGAGCATATGACTTACGTGCGCAGGCTAATGGCGAGTCAATGGTCGTGTCAGGCGCTCGGTAATATCCAAGCATGCAGCGCTCGCAGTTTAGGCCGGTGGTGTGATGCTAAAAAAATGACTTGTGTTTAAAACAACAACATACAAAGAAAGAATGGCGGCAAGAAGTGTGATGCACAGCCTACCTGACAGTTCAGGCAAACGCCGCCGCCGCGGAAGTTTCTGTGGATGTCCAGGCTGCCGTGCCGCTCAGCCACTTGGTGGTCGTAGAAGCAGTCAAAGGAGTGGCTGTGACAGTTGCATGCTAGCAAAATGGAAGGCGTTTTCTCAACTCAAGCCATCACAATAACAGCCGCCGTTTACACCGCCATCTTGTTGGAAAAGGATGACTCCAATTCTCTGGAAATTGACTTATTATCTATAAATTAGTTAGCTAGCTATCAAATAAGCTAACTAGCTAGCTATTTGCTATCTATTAGCTACATATCTATTAATCATCTATTAGTTAGCTAGCTAACTAACTTTAGATAACTTTCTATGTATTTGAGTTATTCCGGGAGTGAACGCTGGCTCATGTTGCTATCTATTCGCTATCTACCTAGCTAGCTATATATTTGCTTCATTTAAAAAAAAACAAAATAAAATTAAAACAGTATCGAATAGGTTCAAATGGAGTATATAATTAACAATAATACAATTATATAAACAAGCTCTCTACTTGCTATCTAGCTGGCTAGCTAGCTAGCCAGCTAGCTAGCTCTCTATTTGCTATCTAGCTGCTAGCTATATAGCTAGCTATTAGCTAGCGAGCTAGCTTTCTATCTATTTGAGTTACTTATGGGTTAAGTGAACGCTGGCGCGTGTGGCTGCCGCTGCTCAGCCATAGAAAGATGCATACTGGGACTGTAAAGTGACCTTGAGAGTTTTGAAAGATGCTTAGAAATCAAATGTATTATTATTATTATTATTATTATTTCAGCAAATTGTTGTAAGAAACGTGTCCAAATTCTGATGGGAATGATGTGCTAAGTCTATTCTCTTTGTCTTTCCTGTAATACATTTACCGTACAATAGCCATCTCGCTGTCTGGCGAGTTATCTAGCTGGCTAGCTATTAGCTATCTATTGGCTTGCTAGCTAGCTTTCTATCTATTTGTCTTACTATTCTATTTGAGTTACTTCCAGCTTGAGTGAACGGTGGCGCGTGTGGCTGCCGCTGTTTGCTATCCATTTGCTATCTATTAGCCATCTGGCTGGCTAGCTGGCTATCTATTAGCACTTTAGCTAGCAGTCTAGCTAGCTATCTATTAGCACTATAGCTAGATGTCTAGCTGGCTATCTATTAGCACTATAGCTATCTATTGACTATCTGCTAGCTAGCTTTCTATCTATTTGAGTTACTTCCGGGTTGGGTGAAAGCTAGCGCATGTGGCTGCCACTGCTATTTGCTGTCTATTAGCTGTCTGGATGGCTATCTAGCTATCTATCTGGCTATCTAGCTACGTACCTATCTAGATGGCTATCTATTTGCTATCTATTAGCCATCTGGATGGCTAGATAGCTATCTACCTGGCTATCTATTAGCTATATAGCTAGCTGTCTAGCTGGCTATCTATTGACCATCTGCTAGCTAGCTAGCGTTCGGGAGAAAATATTGCGGGACTCAGTAGGACGCATCTTTTTGGGTCACCCCCCGAAAGAGGAGTGTGTCAAAGTGATTGACAACTTTGACAGACCAGTACAGGTTTGCATTCAAACGAAATGGTGGACATTTAGAACACATCTTGGGAAAGCCAGAAATGGACGAAAAATGGACAGAAATAGCTGAAACTCTGGTAAATGGTCTTCTATGAACTTAATAATGTGTGGTTATAATTTGAAAAAAAAAAATCGCTTTTTAATCAAAGCCACAATTGACATTTTCATGGGTACGCATCTTTTTGGGTCACCCTGCTCCATGCTTTGCATACAGTGGTGGTCTTTTAAAGGGCTCTCGAAATACAGTTGAGTCCAGTTGAATTTAGTTTCAACCAAAATCCCGAATGCGTCAATCCGACTTTTTATGCATGCTCAAAAGTGACTTAGCCTAAAGATTCCACCACATATAGCTATATTTTACGTTTTAAGACTTGCGCTGAATATTCCGGAAGTCTTGTTTTTGAGTTGGTGACGAGTCCTCACCCTACGTCACTGAAGGAACGCCCCTCAGCGAGAAAGGACATACCTTGCATCACCTCAATGCATTTTGCAATACTTTGTTTGGTCTGAAAACTTTGTGTTGATCCGTGTTGATGGCGAAATTAGAAGGAAACCACATAAATAATGCGATGGTGAATCCTTGTGTGTGGCACCGAGCATCTATTTGATATTCACTGACAAAAATTGTAAGGAATTAATCAGCCCGTTTCCACTGAGCCTTCCACGGAGCTTTGTTGCCCTCTTCTGCCTCTTTTCGGTGCTACATTTCCCCCCCAGATGACACACATTCGGTGCTACATTTCCCCCCTCAAAATGACATGGAATAAATTCTTTAATCGATTGCAAACATGTATGCTTTCCTCTTCAGAACTATTTGAATCATATTCATCACTGGATGAGTAACAAGAAATCATATTCTCCGAATCTGAAGCCATTGTTTTGATTCTAGAGCAAGGCAAGACGTCTTACCGTGACACCACGAACATGGGGGCGGGACCTTCTGAAACTGGCCACTTCCGGTTTCAAATTGAAGTACTTTTTACACATTTTAAGTCATTTTTTATTGGTGTTTTGCATTCGACTAAAAATATCATACTGCGTGTTTTGGGTATTTTAGATGCTATAAAACGTTTTTCTGATGTCAGTTAGGAAACAAAAAAGTGACGTCGGTTGTCCTTTAAATGTGTGTTTTTGAAAACAAATAATGGATTCAATGGATATTTTTTGGAAACAAAGAAGGAACTACACTCAATGTACAGTGATACCTCAGCTCACGAACTTAATTGGTTCCCAGAAAGTGTGTGTAAGGCCAAATGTTTGTCTGCCAAACATGTATTTCCCATAAGAAACCATTAAAATGATAATCCATTCGCAGGTCCCCATAAAACATAATTTTCTACTAAATTAGCCTTAAAAGTACAGAAAATAGATCTTATTTCATGTATAATAAATGTGCTATTGTATTGTAATTAAAGAAATAAACCATACTCTATAATCAAGTCGTTTTATTGACCTTTGTGATGGTTATTGATGTCGTTGCATCTTGATGATATACGAGTGAAGTTGCTGTGCTTTCTGGGCGATAACTCCCTCACTCACACTGTCCCCTGCTAGCCGCTTTTCATTAATCCTAATCAACACAAGTTTTTCAACATATTCTATTGCCTGAGACCGTTGCTGAGACAACACACAAACACCGACAGCCACACGTAGCAATGGTCGACTTAGCGTACCGTTACTGGGACGCTGAGTCACACAAACACACACCTGGTTGGTGTTTTTCGATGATCTCCTTCTTCTGCTCAATCGTCATTTTCTTTTGTGTCCTCTTCGGTTTAACACTAGACTGTGGTGGGATATTTATCACTCCCATAATAGCAAAAGTACTCTACTCGATAGCAAACCACGTCTGCACTCAAAGAAAATAGGTGTGGAAAAGTAGTCCGCCAGCCACTGTGGCGCTGTTCGACCATGTGATATGGTGTTCTTCCGCCGAAAACCAGTCCGCCAGCCATTGTGGCGCTCCGCGTGTTTCCCGAAAACTAGTTCGTCTGCCAAGATTATATTCTCGCGAATGTAATGTTCGTAAGGCAAGACGTTTGTGAGCTAAAGCGTTCGTAAGCCGAGGTATCACTATTATCATTGTTGTATGCGTGTGCGCGTTTGAGTTCAAACTTCACAAATTTACGAAGCGCAAAACTCACGTTCACACTCGTTGGCACTGAAAGTGGTGGCCGGTTTCCATGGCAATTGGTGGTATCCGGGGCAACATTGGTCGCACGATGCGCCACAAGTGTTGTGCTGACAGTCGCACTGCAACCTGCGTGAGCAATGACATTGGACACAGTCGGAGTGAACGCTGTTGCATCTGGCTGCCGCCACTCACCCGCAAACCCGTTTGTTTTTTTTGCGTATTTACGGTTTTTCTGTCATTGTTGAAATAACTGTACACCGTGGCCACAATCCCCTTCGGTCGCTTGTCAGTAAGCCGCTGGTGCGCTTACCTGTAAGGGTCGTTGAGGTCCTTAGCGCTGCATTCTTCAGCGTGTCCATGACACACACAGCGTCCACCAATGCTGATGTCCTTGATACTGTAGTAGTACTGCTCACGTGCACACGCGAACACACAAAAGCACACTAGGTGAGAACCAAAGATCCATCGCAACAGCAGCAACATACAAAGGTGCATTCAAGTTGGAGCCAATGGTGTTTCGAGACAAACTGGAATGTGGGGGAATGGGGGGCCAGAGGTACCAGATGGATGCTTCTGCTTAACTTAAAAGACAACCGACACCTGACAAGTTGCGTCCATAATTTGTCAAATGACTTCTACTGAGAGAGAGAGCCTTGTACAAAGATTCCAGCGCATATAGCTATATTTTACATTTTAAGACTTGCGCTGAATATTCAGGAAGTCTTGTTTTTGAGTTGATGACGATGCCGGAGTGATGTCGCTGAGGGAACGCCCCTTACCAAGAAAGCGACACACAATGCATTTTGGGTACTTTGTTTGGTCTGAAAACACCGTGTTGATGGCGAAATTAGAAGGAAAACCAGTGTCTGAAATAATGTCTGCCCGGACGCCCGGGGCAAGCAACCAGTCAGTACAATAGAAGTAAGGCTCAGGGAATAGTCCTCTGCCGCCCCCACCCCCCCAACCCCGACCTATTATAGCAGACGTCTGGCACAGCCACCTCTGGACAGTAGTGTATATATTTATATATAAAGAGCCAAAGCTATCAGCAAAATTTTATTTTAAGTCTCTTGGATGAGAAGTGAAACATCCGACACCTTCAAAGAAGCACAGATGATGGCTGAAGAAACCTTTTCATCGTTGTTTTATTTGGTCATTTTATGTGAACGGTTCGTTTGATGGCTGCTCTTTTTGTCTGTTGTTTGATGACAGGGAAGACATTAACCCCAATGTTCCCTCGAATTTTTCATGTGTCTGAGCAGACACACAAGCTCCCTGAGCACAATGAGGACCACTGTGAGCAACATCAGACGTGTACGCTGTGGCCACACACCAGTATCAATCACGCCAGTATCACGGTGCGTATGGGCAGGGCACATTCACGCCGTTCTGCTCCAATTGGCTGCGTAGCGTACATGAACTGTACGGCATTATTGGCTGGACACCTGTCACTCATTGAGTTACATTGCAAAATGTGCGCTGCGTAGATGTTCTTGTGCGCTGCGTATGTGCAACTAGTGCGCGATTGCGCACGCGCGCAGCCTAGAGGGAACATTGATTACACCTGTTCTACAATATATAGTTTATAAAAATGTTGTACTTGACTTTAATGGACTTACCCGGCGCGTAACAGTGGGATCTCGCAAGGCTTTCCCCATCAAATGCCCAAGTAGAGTGTTGGTGCGCAGGAAACGCAGGCGGATGTTCGTGGCCTCAGTGAAATCACGCAACACGGGGGAGTAGGAGAAGTTCATTGCTCCAGGACGCCCGTTCACCAGTGACACCACAATCTGTCATGTCATCAAATCAATACATCGAAGAAAGTCAATGGGACAAGACAGTGATACCTCGGCTTACGAACTTAATTGGTTCCCAGAAAGTGTATGTAAGACCAAAATTGTGTCTTTCAAACATTAATTTCCCATAGGAAACCATTCAAATGAGAATAATCCGTTCCCAGTTCCCCATAAAACATAATTTTCAACTAAATAAGCCCTAAAACTACACACAATACACCTTATTTTATGTATAATAAATATGCTATGGTATTGTAATTAAAGAAATAAACTGTACTATATAATAAAGTCGTCTTATTAACCTTTGTGATGGTCGTTGATGGCTTGATGGAATGGATAGCTTTTTGCATAAAGTGTCTCAAGGAGCTCTGGGTTGTACATCTTGGAAGTTGTGATATTGCAACAGCAACAGATGCAGGCAGACACACTAGAAACATCATTAATAGCTGGTTCCCTTGCTTGTCTTTTCTCTGCAGTCTACGCTTTGCCTTTGAGCTACAGTGATACCTCGGGTCACTAACCCCTTGGCTTACGAACTTTTCGGTTTACGAACGTTAAATTTAACATTTTACCTTGGCATACAAACTGTTTTTTAGGATACACACAGAGCACCACAATGAGTGTCGTTCGCGACGGAGCCCATCCTCCTAACAAGAAAGTGGCAGCAGACTTGTTTTTGTCCTCTACTCCCCGCCGGGGGGGTGTAAAAATTAAAGAGACAGACATCAGAGAGAGAGAGTGGGAAAATGGACAGAAAACAGTGAAATTTGGATTCATTTCAACTTTGATAGTTCAAAGGCAGAGTAGAGACTGCAATATCCCATCAATCAGGCTCCACAAATAACCCGCACAAGCCATCTGTACACTTGATGCAAAGAGCTATCAACCCAGCTAAACAGAACACAATTGATGAGGAACTAGGTAAAATGATCGCAGAGAAAGCACCTCCGAGGGATCATTCCTCAAGATGGTGAAATAAGAAGGCTACATTCCTCATCAAGTGTTAAATCAGAATCAGAATCAGAAAACCTTTATTCGTCCCACAATTGGGAAATTTGAAGTCCACAGCAGCAATTTGAAAGGGGATGGGGTGGGGGGTGAAAGGATAGAAAAATAAGATATTCTAAGCACACTGACTGCAGACTGAGATGTAAACTGGAATGCTGATGAAACCGGCCACTCCATTCTAGACGAATAAAGGCAAATCCAATCCAATCCATTCCACCAAGCATCAACGACCATCACAAAGGTCAATAAAACCAATTTATTCTACAGTATAGTTTATTACTTTAATTATAATACCATAGCACATTTATTATACATAAAATAAGGTATATTTTGTGTAGCTTTAAGACTTAGAAAATTAGAAAGTAGAAAATGATGTTTTATTGGGACCTGGGAACGGATTATTCTCATTTTAATGGTTTCCTATGGGAAAATAATGTTTGGGATACACAGTTTTCACCTTACTCTGTCTGGGAACGAATTAAGTTTCAAGCCAAGGTATCACTGTATCAATAAAGTTGAAACGAGTCCAAATTTCACTGTTTTCTATCCATGTTCTCACCTTTTCACTTTTGTTTTTTTTTCACTTTTGTTTCAAGCTCTGGTGTCTGCCTTTCCTGTTCATGTGCAGCTCTGTGTTTCTGTAACCCCTAACCCCGCTCAATGCTGCGTGTGTCCTGCTGCGTGTGTTCCCTCCGTCCTCTACCACGGATCTTTACCAATCACGTGCGGCTTTAACCGTAGACTGGGAGCGGGGAATGGAGGACAATAAAAGTCGGCTGCCATTTCCAGCTCCTTGATAGGAGCCCGGAGAACGACACATCACTCAATGTGGTGCTCCGTGTGTTTCCCGAAAAATAGTTTTTATGCCAAGATTATATTCTCGTGAATTTAACGTTCGTAAAGCGAAAAGTTCATTAGCTAAAGCGTTCGTAAGTCGAGGTATCACCGTATTGCCTACCTTTGCACAACAATGATAAGAGACAATAAAACGTCTGAAACGCCTGGCCAAACAAAACAATTCACAGCATTCCGTGAGCCCTTAGTGGCACAAATGAACCCGTTGCTGATGGATGGGACTCACATGGAATGGCTAACCGAAGGCTGAACCATCCTGATCATGAAGGATCCGTCAAAGGGTGCAGTCCCATCCAACAGTCGGCGAATAGCCTGTCTCTCCAAAACGTGGAAGCTCATTCGGGCTTGAGAAATGAATCAGAAAGCCTTTAATAGTCCCACAATGATGACTAAGAGAGGCAAGGTAGTCCATACTGAGGGGGTCTCACTCCTTGAAGGAACTATAACACACATTCAGAACAGCTACAAGTACCTCGGTATATCACATGCCAATGGCAACCTATACCTGGCAACAAGGAAAGTGGCTATGGCCAAATATCTCCAGTGTATGAAGCAAGGCCTAAGAAGTCAGCTCAATGGCAAGAACAAGCTATGCCCTGTAATAAGGTGTCCAAAGGAGGAGATTCGTACCCAGGATGTGAAGACCCAAAAGCTACTTTCGGTGCATGGAGGGCTCCTTCCCAAACCCAGTACCGTGAGACTGTACACAAGCCGTAAAGGAAGGAGGCTGGGGACTAGTGAGTGTGAGAGCCACTGTCAATGTTGAAACATCCAAGCTCCATGATGACATCAAGCAGAAGGCTCCAAGATGATGTCCTCAGAGGATGTCTCCGACAACGGGGAACAGAGGATGAGGTGCTAGAAGAGGGACAACCGTGGTAGGAAAAGCCCTTACATAGGATGTACCACCAGACCAGTGTTTGAAATAGCGTCTGCCCGGACGCCCGGGGAGTCCAACTTTTCCGTACAAAACATTTCAGCCCGGGTGGCCGACAACTTTTTCAAGAAAAAAAAGAAAAAGCCTGCATCGAATAACTTTGTGCTTGCGGACTTTCCCGACCGTCATAGCCCCAGAAGAAAGATTCAAAAGAAGCTAGCAAAATTTATGACGCTACAATACGTAAACATACAATAAAAACATCGTGGAAAGAGGAGTTCACGTGGCTTGTATAGAAGATGATGCAACGCAAACATTGCATTGTGCAACATGCCCTACAGCAGGGGTCGGGAACCTATGGCTCGCGAGCCATTTATGGCTCTTTTGATGATTGCATATGGCTCGCCGATAAAACTAAATACATATTGGCGTTTTTTTTTTCGCCGTTCATTTCCCGTTGGGGCTGCAGTTGGCGGAAAGCGCAATTTTGATTGGATGACACTGACATAGAATGGCCGAAAGCGCCATTTTAATTGGATGATAGTGGCTGTCATGTTGAACCGGTAAACGCCCCTTTAAATGAGCCCAACTAGTGCACTTAAGCGTGAATGCACCGGAGCATTAGAGGAGAGAAAATGTTCTGATTCTAATTTGCAATGAAACAATACCATCGATGAAACAGTCGAATGTCAGTGACATTTGAACAAGCCCCATGTTAACGTTAGCATCAACATACTTCTGTGAGAAGTAGATTGCAGATAGCAAGTGTGGAAGCTTATGAGCCGTGTGCAGGCTAGCTAGCAGTAACTTCGCCTCTGGACCGGCAAATTGAATTTCATTCCGATCGTTTGCCTGGATTTTTACCAATCACGAGGAACGGAAAACCATTCATGTTAATGGTGGGTACTATAAAAAAGTTATTTTAAATAATACATTCTGATATTTTGTTGAAAAGTGGCCGCGCGCGTGTGTGTGTGTGTGTGTGTGTGTGTGTGTGTGTGTGTGTGTGTGTGTGTGTGTGTGTGTGTGTGTGTGTGTGTGTGTGTGTGTGTGTGTGTGTGCGTGCGTGCGTGCGTGCGTGCGTGCGTGCGTGCGTGCGTGCGTGCGTGCGTGCGTGCGTGCGTGCGTGCGTGCGTGCGTGCGTGCGTGCGTGCGTGCGTGCGTGTGTGTGTGCGCGCGCGCGCGCGTGCGTGCGGCTCTCACTGAAAAACATTTCTAAATATTTTACTTTTATGGCTCTCTTAGTCAAAAAGGTTCCCGACCCCTGCCCTACAGTGTATGGACAAAACACAACTGGAGCAAACTCACCAGCAAGGGATTTTTCCCATCAATTAAAGGACAACCGACGTCACTTTTTTGTTTCTTAACTGAGATCCGAAAAACGTTTTATAGCATCTAAAAAAACGAAGTACAAGGCAATCCTGGCTGTTGAGGAGAAGCCAACACGGAAGTAATGACGAGGATGATGAGGATGAAGAACCGACTGAATGCACACATATTGCAACAAAGACACAAGCGTTGCAAGGTGCTACGGACATGCGATCTTACTTAGAATCCAGAGAAAATGCATCAGGTTCTTTAGAAATGTTAAACAAGATTGAAGTGTTTGTGTTAAAAGGTAAAAATGGGCAGCAGAAGAATGATGACTTTTTTAAATTGCATACCTAATACAGTAAGATGTAATCGTTGCAGTTTCATGTACATGCCCACTGTACTGTATATGAATGCAATCGTTTTTTGCAACAATTTTTATTGTTTTGTCTGCTGAAGCGTGATAATTTTGAAAATTACTGTACATTCCATACTGTGTATTAAAGGACAACCAACATCACTTTTTTGTTTCTTGACTGACATCAGAAAAACTTTTTATAGCATCTAAAATACCCAAAACACGCAGTATGATATTTTTATTCAAATGCAAAACACCAATAAAAATGACTTCACGTCACGCCAAGACGTCTTGCATTGCTGGAGAATCCAAACAATGGCTTCAGATTCGGAGAATATGCTTTCTTGTTACACATCCATTTATGAATATGATTCAAATACAGAAGAGGAAGAGTAAAGCATACATGTTTGCAATCGATTAAAGAATTACTGTACTGTATACTGTATGCTATGGAGCTTGGATGCCCTCTACTGGCGGCTTTTGGATGCAACACGCCATCGTTAAAAACAATAAGTCCTTCCAAGACGGAGAGATGGTAAAAGAAGCATTCGTTGAAGCAGCTGACTCCTTGTTCAGAGACTTGGACAGTTCTGTAACTTACTCACACAGGAAAAGTACCCCAACTTGAGGAAATGTGCTACCTCCTTGACTGCATTATTCGGCTCCACTTATTTATGTGAGTCAGCCTTTTCCTACATGAAGATCATTAAGTCCAAATACCGTTCCACCATGAATGATGAACATTTGGAAATGTGCTTGAGGCTGGCTGTCAGCATCTACTGTCCGGACTATGCATCACTGGCTGATTCAATTCAGTGCAAGTCATCAAAGTAAATTCAGGTAATTACAAAAAAATGCATCATTATTATTATTATAAGTTATTCCATTATGTTTTCAAATTTCACAAGCATCATAATGCTCAGATGCAGGTAAAAAAAACCCACCTCTTTAAACTTGCTTACATGGTCTAATTTATTATGCTGTTTTATTATTTATTGCTTTATGCATGATTTTACTGTTTTGTGTGTTGTCTTTGTTGTAAAGTGTCCTTGAGTGTTCAGAAAGGCCTTGTAAATTAAATGTATTATTATTATTATTATTATTATTAAAAGGAATATATGTACAGACACTCCCCACCTTACGAACGAGATACGTTTCAAGCGGTCATTTGTGGGGTGAATTTGTTCATAAGTTGCTTCAGTGCAGTGACGTGCAGTCAGGGGAGGCAGGTGAGGCGTGCCTTCCATCACGTCAATGCATTTTGCTGTGCTTGTTTGGTCTGAAAACGTCATGTTGCACCAAAAAGAGCCAGACGAGGGCGACCAAGCTCCATATAAGGAATTTATCAGCCTGTGGAAACGGGATGATTAATTCCTTACCAGAGCTCGGTCGCCATTTTCTGCCTCTCTTTTGGTGATACATTTCCCCAATCTCTTTTCGTCAATGGATGCTACAGCTGCGTGTTTGCTTTCAACATTTAGCTTGTAGTCGACCTGCACATTCCACCATGATGTCCCTGATCCACTGGTGGAAAGACGCTTTGATCCTCTCCTCTTTCATCGAGAACTGCTTCATGTCATCACAAAGAGGGTACAGCAAGTCCTGGAGAATGAATGTCTCTCTGTGTCTTTGTTTTGTCATATTGTCTCTATGCTGTCATATTATTTGTTATTTAGTTATTTTGACTTCAAGACGGCGCCGCGAGAGTGGCTGCCTTTCCAGCAGCTCATGTATTTTGTTTTTCTACTTTCATTCCTTTCATCACTTTGCTGCTGTGAAATGTAAATTTCTCCACTGTGAGACTAATAAAGGCCTATCCAATCCAATCCAATCCCCCCATTGTTGCCTCAAAATGGCACGGAATAAATTCTTTAATCGATTGAAAACATGTAAACAGAACTATTTTAATCATATTCATAACTGGATGTGTAACAAGAAAGCATATTCTCCGAATCTGAAGCCGTTGTTTTGATTCTGGGGGCGGGACTTTCTGAAAATGCCCAATTCGCAGCTCAATTTTTGCAGATTTTGGACACGTTAAGTCATTTTATTGGTGTTTTGCATTTGATTAAAAATGTCAACCTGCGTGTTTTGGGTATTTTAGATGCTATAAAACGTTTTTCTGATGTCAGTTAGGAAACAAAAAAGTGACGTCGGTTGTCCTTTAACTCACGTTTCAGTGTGGGCGAGGCGAGGAAAGGAAATGAAACGTAGCTAAAGAAATGCTAATCAACAATTAAAAAAAAGGAATGCGCATGATCCTTGAAACTGAAGCGTGAGAATAGCCATGGAAATGCTGCCCCCTCGTGGAAGGTAATAAGCAATAAATAATATTGATAATTTTTTCCCAGGCTTCGTTCATAACACGCACCCAAACTTTCAATTATTTTTTAAAATAATAATAATCCATTTAATTTCTAAGCGCCTTTCAAAACTCTCAAGGTCACTTTACAGTCACAGGATAAGTTTTTCTGTGGGTGAGCAGCGGCAGCCACACGTGCCAGCGTTCACTCAACCCAGAAGTAACTCAAATAGATAGAAAGCTAGCTAGCCAATAGATACAATAATAGATACAATAATAATACTATAATAATAATAATAATAATAATAATAATAATAATAATAATAATAATAATAAATTTCATTCATAAGCACAGGATAGCTACCTAGCCAGCTAGATACCTAAACGATAGATAGCTAGATAGCTAGACAGTCAGCTAGACAGCTAATAGATAGCAAATAGATAGCTAGCTTGATAGATAGCTAGACTGTCATAAGTCTTCTCTCATAAGGAATTCTGTCAAACGGAAATTCCTTAATCCGGAAAAAAAAATCATATGTATTAATTTGTTTACCACAAAATGATCGCAAAGATCAATTCAATTCCCAATTCCGATATCCAGAACATGGAATTACAATCCATGCAAAATTGTGTAATTAACACGCGGGTCAGACGTTATTGATTTTATGATGGAGACTGTGGGCCAGATGAAAATGGACCACGGGCCGCATTTGCCCCTCATGCCACACACAAAATTTTGCGTGTTATACTGGAATGAATACGGCAGTTGCCAAAATGTTGTATTGTGCCACATTAACATCTCAGGACTTTTATGATGTTATGGTGATGAGCCTATGGCCTTTTTTAAAAAAGGATACTGCCTATTGTTATGTTTTGGGAGGTGATGATGTTTTGTAGGGATGCACTAAAATATCTGCTTGAAATGACCATTTGCCTTTGGTGGAAGCTTGATCTGAAAAAATGTTGACTGTGCTCAAGAAATGAAGAAAGAAAGAAGTCACCTCTCCATTTTCCAAAGGGACGATTCGGGAATATTCAGTGGTGCAAACGATGTCGTTGTCGTTGAAGATCCTCTCAATGCTTTGCTGTCCAAAGCGCTCGATGCAGTCTCGCTTAGAGGCTACACACACACACACACACACACACACACACACACACACACACACACACACACACACACACACACACAGTCAAAAGGTAAAGTCAGCTTTATTGTCAAATATGCTAATATGCATGACATACAGTACAGGTGAAATTAATGACCTCTTGGACCCAGTGTGCAAGGCACTTGTAATGTGGCTAAAAAAGACAATTGACATCAGACAATACATGTAATTTCTGAATGTAAAGTGAGGTAGTGTCATATGTAAAGTGAGGTATGAGGTATATAAACAGAAAAATAGAGTTCAGAGGGAAAGTACAGCATGTAGCGTGTACTCAGAGTTCAGTGAGTGTGGCAGTGGTAAAGGGCACGGGGGCATGGCTTGGAGGGAGTTGAGTCTCCTGCCTGCCTGGTGGCAGACACAGAAAGACATGCAGAAACTTTGAATGGAAATGTTTGTTGTTATTCCTGAAGATGACATTATAAACTCAAAGAACTACCTATTACCTATCCATTAGCTAGCTTTCTAGCTATTTGAGTTACTTTCGGATTGAGTGAACGCTGACGCGTGTGGCTGCCGCTGCTCACCCACAGAAAAACTGATCCTGTGACTGTAAAATGACCTTGAGAGTTTTGAAAGGCGCTTAGAAATCAAATGCATTATTATTATTGTTTTGTGTTTGTTCGCATTTAAATGTACAATGAGGTGAGAAGAATAATATGAACACTATCTATGTTTTCTGACCTTATATGCACATTCACCTCCAATGTAAATATGTTCTTCTGACTGTGCAAATAAATAAACGAGATTACTGCAAGTGTTTAAATGGTGCGGCTATGGGCGATGGTCTTTGGTAAATGCGCATCTTTGCAGCACAGCTGGAGGTGGATCCATGGAAACAACGTACAGTGATACCTCGGCTTACGAACACTTTAGCTCACCAACTTTTCGCCTCACAAACATTACATTCGCGAGCATTTAGTCATAGTGGCTGGCAGACTAGTTTTTCATACCCCCTTTGAGTGCGGACGTAGTTTGTTATCAAGTGGAGTACTTTTGCTATTATGGGAGCGAAAAAGGCCCCACCACAGGCAAGTGTTAAGCCGAAGAGGACACAAAACAAAATGATGGTCGAGCAGAAAAAGGAGATCATCAAAAAACACCATCGAGGTGTGCGTTTATGTATCTTAGCGTCCCAGTACCAGTACGCTAGGTCGACCATTGCTATGTGTGGCTAAGGGTGTTTCTGTGTTGTCTTAGCCAGTGTTTTTCAACCTTTTTTGAACCGAGGAACGTTTTTTTACATGGATTTTTTTTTGCGGCATACCACTAACCATCTCGCAGGAACGAGGCACTCGGTGACGTGTTGCCACACGGACGAATATTAAATTACACTCCCAGTCTTTTCAGAACGGACATCGTACAATGACATAATATTGGCAGAAAATGATGAATACATTTTGTAAAATTTCAAATTTGAAAAAGGGGCATTGCATAGTTTCTCACGGCACACCTGACGATCTCTCATGGCACACTAGCGTGCCACGGCAAAGTGGTCGAAAAGCACTGGTCTAAGCAACGGTCTCAGGCAATCGATGAGGTAGAAAAACTTGTGTTGACTTTTCCACACCCATTTTCTTTGAGTGCAGGCGTGGTTTGTCATCGTGTGGCGTACTTATGGGAGCGAAAAATACCCCACTGTTGGGGTAATTCACTATACGAACAACTTTAAACATCGCTTTCTAATCTTTGTTTACGTTTTGGACTTCCTGATACGTCATATCCTGCCTTCCTTTACCTGATGTCGCACACCATTACGTCACATCCTATTGCGTCGCACATTCTGCGCCATATAAATGCCCTCCCAGTCCGTCTCTCATTCTCTCTCTCTCTCTCTCTCTCTCTCTCTCTCTCTCTCTCTCTCTCTCTCTCTCTCTCTCTCTCTCTCTCTCTCTCTCTCTCTCTCTCTCTCTCTCTCTCTCTCTCTCTCTCTCTCTCTCTCTCTCTCTCTCTCTCTCTCTCTCTCTCTCTCTCTCTCTCTTCATGCTTCCTCTTCAGCCGACACCGCGATGTCTCCGCTGTCTTCAAGATTAGACTAACTTTCTGTCCAACACCTGGCTTCCTGCTGAATTAACCATCCTCTACCATCAACGCCCGTAGAAGCAATGAACCAGGGACGAACGATCAAGATAAACCCATTATCCACCACAGGCTAGTGTTAAACCGAAGAGGACACAAAAGAAAATGGCGGTCGAGCAGAAGAAGGACATCTTCGAAAAACACCAACAAGGTGTGCGTTTGTGTGACTTAGCGTCCCAGTACCAGTATGCTAAGTCGACCATTGGGTGTTTCTGTGTTGTCTAAGCAACGGTCTCAGGCATAAGAAGAGGTTGAAAAACTTCCGTTGATTTGGATGAACGAAAAGCAGCTAGCAGGAGACAGTGTGAGTGAGGGTATTATCGCCGGGAAAGCACGGCAACTTCACTAGGATATCATCAAGAGGCAACTACATCAATGCCCATCACTAAGGTCCATAAAACCACTTGATTATACAGTACAGTATATTTCATTCATTACAATACAATGGCACGTTTGGTTCGTTTGCCGAAAACTAGTTTGTATGCCAAGATTATATTCTCTCGAATTTAAGTTTGTCAGGTGAAAAGTTCGTAAAATAAAGCGTACGTAAGCTGAGGTCTCACTGTATCATGATAAAAAAATGACAATGGTACTTACAGGAGAAATACTGCCACGGCTGGTACGTCTGTCCAAAGTCCACTGACCTTTCCAAAACCCAAAGGTCAGGACGCGGAGAGTTGGCGAACTTGATGAGTACGTAGGCCACGTGGAAAAGCTACAAGGACACACATACACAGAACATCGTCAAGGGTTCTCATTGTGAGAAGGATGCCCAAGGCTTGCCAATGCTCCACACAGTGTCGTCGTTGATCCTCGACATGTCTTTGGGCAGATCAGGTCAGGGAGATTGCTCACATGCGCAGGACAAGAGCCTGAAGTCGACGCCAAGACTGCGTGTCTTCAGATGTCTCTGAATCCGATAAAAAATTGCCGTACGCGTTGCCGGCCTGCTAGCACGTTGCGGCGCCAGGCGTAGAATTAGAATTTTAAAAATAGGATCTGGAGGTTGTGGTCGCAAGTACGGGTGGTCGTAAGTCGAGCTGGTCGTAAATCGGATGTTACCTGTATTTGTAATGGCAAAACTTTCTCAGAAATGATTTAAAACACAATATAGCTATCTAGCTGGCTCTCTTGCTATCTATTAGCTATTTAGCTAGCTATCTATTAGCTAATAGCTAGCTAGCTATCGTGATAGCTATCTATTAGCTAGCCTTCTATCTACAGTATTTGAGTTACTTCCGGGTTGAGTGAACGCTGGCGTGTGTGGCTCCCACTGCTCACCCACAGAAAAACTTTACCCTGTGACTGTAAAGTGACCATGAGAGTTTTGAAAGGCACTGAATGCGGAATAACTCAAATAGATCGAAAGCTAGCGAGCAAAATAACTAATCGATAGCTAGTGAGATAGCTAGCTAGTCAGCCAGATAGCTAGCCAGATAGCCAGCCAGATAGCAAGCCAGATAGCCAGCCAGATAGCCAGCCACATAGCTAGCCAGATAGCCAGCCAGATAGCCCGGAAGCAACTCAAATAGATAGAAAGCTAGCTAGCTAGCTAATAGATAGCTAATAGATACTGATAGATAGCCAGCTAGCTAGATAGCTAATAGATAGCTAGCTAGAAACCCAGCCAGTCAGATATGTGGTATCCTTTATGTTTGGAAAACGTTTATATATTTATATACAGTAAAGTCTCGTTATATCGATATCGGATATATCGATAGTCTCGGTTATATCGATACTATTTCTATGCACGCACGGAGAAAATTACATGCAAACAGGGTCGGATATATCGATAGTCCCGGTTATATCGATATTTTTTCAGACTCCCTTGAATATCGATATAACGAGACTTTACTGTATTATATTTTGAAAACTTGTAAGGGGGGGCGCTCAAAATGCATTGAGATCTTTTCCTCTGGGCTTAACAATCACTCGCCTCCGTGTGGTGTCTTTTGAGTTTGTTGTTGTGTGTGTGTGTGTGTGTGTGTGTGTGTGTGTGTGTGTGTGTGTGTGTGTGTGTGTGTGTGTGTGTGTGTGTGTGTGTGTGTGTGTGTGTGTGTGTGTGTGCGTGTGTGCGTGTGTGTGTGTGTGTGTGTATGTCCATGTTAAGTGATTTTTTTTTGTTATTATTTGTTTGTATATCAATCAACATGTATTGTATTGTATTGTATTGTATGAGTGCTTGAGAATTACAGAGAGTGAGGGGCAGGAGGAGAAAGAGTGAGAAAGAGGTCACCTTGATGTAGCACCCACCCCCTCCATTGTTCCTTTGTGACTTATCTCCATGGCTACCTGAGACAACAGGAATGTGGCGCCACGAAGGAATGTCCGCAAACTACAATCATTTAACCAAGGGCTGTTATCTCACACACATCAACACACACACACACACACACGCACACACACACACACACACACACACACACACGAGTGAGTGAGTGACTGAGAGAGAGACAGAGAGACAGCAGCAGAGAGTGACAGAGAGAGACACACAGACAGAGAGTGGGGGGAGAGAGAGAGAGAGAGAGAGAGAGAGAGAGAGAGAGAGAGAGAGAGAGAGAGAGAGAGAGAGAGAGAGAGAGAGAGAGAGAGAGAGAGAGAGAGAAAGCAAGAGAGACAGACAGACACAGGCAGACAGAGAAAGAGAGAGGGAGACAGAGACAGACAGAGAGATTGTGAGAGAGAAAGAGAGAGCGAGAGATTGAGAGCGGGAGAGAGAGAGACAGAGTGAAAGAGAGACAGAGAGAACTTTGAAAAAGTTTCAGGGTGCAAAGTATGAAAATATGTCAAAGTGTAAAAGGGTGTGTGTGTGTGTGTGCTTGTATGTTTCGGTGCATGCAAATGTAATGACAGGGTCCCCTTTTCCACCATAAAGAGCATCCAGCCACCTTCATCTTCCAGATGGCCATGTTATCGCAGAGCATGCTAGAACCTGACAATAAACGCTGGTATTGTTCCGAGCGACTCTCCGTGCACGCTTGTCTCAACACGTCGTCTTCAGACGTCCTTCCGAATGCCAATCTTTCTCTGTCATACACCGCAATGGCTCTTCTTTTGAGACACCATGTTCACACAGTGAGGGGCTGTTGGGCGGGTGTTCAATCACATTCGCTTTGGACAAGCAATTGATCCCATGTGCACCAAATCCAGCAGACATTTCAAAAGCTTCTTCCCCCGTCGCCATGAACTCTCGAAACAGTAACCCAAATAGAAGTGTATAGTGCCTCATTTTTTTCTAAGCATGATACTAGTGCAGCGTATTCAAAGTCAAAGTCAGTTTTATTGTCAAATATGCTAATACGCATATGTCATGACTATTAGCATATTTGACAGCACAGATGGATTGGATTGGATATGCCTTTATTAGTCTCACAGTGGAGAAATTTACATTTCACAGCAGCAAAGTGATGAAAGGAATGTAAGTAGAAAAACAAAATACATGAGCTGCTGGAAAGGCAGCCACTCTCGCGGCGCCGTCTTGAAGTAAAAAAAAATGCTATGAAATGAATGCTATGTAAATACAATGTATAATTATTATCATTATTATTATTATTATAATCATTATTATTATTGGTAGCTATTTATTAGTGATATAGCTATCTAGCTAGCGATCTTGCTAGCTATCTATTAACTATGTTCTTGAGAGTTTTGAAAGTCACTTATAAATACAATGTATTACTATCATCATCATTATTATTATTAGCTACCTATTCGCGATATAGCTATCTAACTGTCTAGCTATCTAGCTAGCTATCTACTAGCTATGTTCTTGAGATTTTTGAATGCCGCTTATAAATACAATGTATTATTATCATTATTATTATTATTAGCTATATAGCTATCTAACTGGCTAGCTATCTAGGTAGCTATCTATTAGCTATGTCCTTGATAGATTTGAAAGGCACTTACAAATACAATGTATTCTTCTTCTTCTTCTTCTTATTATTATTATTATTATTATTATTATTATTAGCTAGCTATTAGCTAGCTAGCTTTCTATCTATTTGAGTTAATTCCGGGTTGAGTGAATGCTGGCGCGTATGGCTACCGCTGCTCACCTACAAAAAAATGATCCTGTGACTGTAAAGTGACCTTGAGAGTTTTGAAAGGCGCTTATAAATCAATTATTATTATTATTATTATTATTATTATTATTATTATTATTAGTGTCCTCTTGGACCCAGCGTGCAAGGCACTTAAAATTCGGCTAAAAAGACAGACAATTGACAACAGACAATAAATGTAGATTGTGAATGTAAAGTGAGGTAGTGTCGTGTGTAACGTGACATAGTGACGTAGTGTCGTAATGCAAAAACAAAAACGGTTTAGGTGAGGTCGTGCAGAAAAAAAGAACAATTAGAGTTCAAGATGATAGTACGGCGTGTACTCAGAATTCGGTGAGTGTGGCAGTGTGAAAGGGCAGAGGAGGTAGGGCTGGGAGGGAGTTTAATTCTACCGGAGACAAATTTCTTGTGTTTTCTACATACTTGGCAATAAAGATGATTCTCATTCTGATGATTGTGATTCTGATCCCTGCCCAAAAACAAGGACACAGTGAAAAAATTGACAGAGTTCGTTTCCGCAAGGGTGTTGTAATTGTGCGGGTGTCGGTAAAAGCAGAGGAGGAGCAGCAGGAGCATGAAAAGGGAACGGAGATAAGAAGATTGTTTTTGAAGGGAAGAGATTGTGCTGCTTGTTCTGAGTGCCAAAGACAAAGACATGGCAAGAGGGGGAAGAGTCACACCCACAACCTTCCTTCCAGGACGACTGCATGTAAGCCAATCAAAGATGTCAACCATGATGTGTCAACATTTTCCAGGAAGTTGTCAAGAATCCATCCATCCATGCATCTTCTGCGTCTATCTATCCGTGGTCGGGTCACGGGGGCGGCAGCTCCAATAATAATAAATAATAATAATAATAATAATAATAATACATTAGATTTCTAAGTGCCTTTCAAAACTCTCAAGATCACTTTACAGTCACAGGATGTTTTTCTGTTGGTGAGCAGCGGCAGCCACAAGCACCAACGTTTATCAACCCGGAAGTAACTCAAATAGAAAGATAGCTAATAGATAACCAGATAGCTAATATATAGCTAGACAGCTCATATGTTTCCTGACTCAAATAGCTAGTTAGCTATCTAGATAGATAATAGATTAGTCCCACATGGGGGAAATTTGCATTATGAGCTAGGTCAGGCCTGGCCAACCCACGGCTCCCGAGCCACATGCGGCTCTTTGGCTGATTTCATGCGGCTCTTAAGGGGCGTCCACATGACAAGCGTAAAAAATGTTTGGCGCTGGCGCTGCCATTCATCCTCTATGGACGTAATTTCGCGACCATAGCGCGCGCTGCATGTTTTGGAGAAAATGTACGACTTTTAAGGGCACCTGAGAGTCGCGAAGACTTTTAAGTGCACCTCATAGTCGTGAAAGTACGGTATCAAGCTTACCATGTGACGTTAACACGCATGTGCGTGAGATGAAAATCAATCATTTATGTCGTAAACCACGGGTGGCCAACCAGTCAGAGACTCGACACAAATTGTTTACGACGTAAACAATTCATTTGCGTCAAGTTCGCTCTCAAAATGGCAGGGAAAAAATGCACAGCTAAACGAAAATATGAAGACGAACACAGGACGTTTTTAACAGAGTGGGAGAGTTTATATTTTTTGTGAGCGTAAGGGCAAGCCATTCTGCCTTATATGTCAGGCGTCATTCGCGCATTTCAAAGCGTCAAATCTTCAGCGCCACTTCAGCTCACTCCACGCAAACATCGACCAAGTATTCACCAAACTCAAACTCTTAAAAACTCAGACTGAAAAGCAGATATTTTTTTCCGAAAATTTACCAAGCACCCAGAGACCGTAACGCTTGCATCATGCCGTGAAACTGTTCATGGAAGAGAAAGACAAGGACTATCCCGTGCTCTCGGACCACGAGTGGATTATGGATCTGGCTTTTTTGGTCGACATGCTGTGTCACTTGGACAAACTGAACCTTACCCTGCAGGGTAAGTCAAAAATTCTGCCTGACTTGGTGCAAAGTGTGTTTGCGTTTGTCAACAAAGTGAAGCTGTTCAGGGCGCATAGGGTGTCAAAGTCAATACCCCAATGTCAAACCGGCTGCACTTAAAATACTGTCAATGTTTGGGTCAGCATACGTCTGCAAGTCTGTGTTTTGTACCCTGAAACATGTGAAATCAAAGCATCGATTGGTTCTGACTGACACTCATGTAAAAGAATTGCTTCGAGTGGCAACAACAGAATGCAAGCCAGATTTAATGAGGATTGTCCAAGACAAAGAATGCCAGAAGTCCCACTAAGCAACATGCACACTATTGTAAATGATTAGATTTTTGTTTGTGAACTTGGTTGAACTGAGTTTGTGTGTGTAAAGACAGTGTTCTTTGTTGCCTTTAGTACTCTCGGAGTCAATTTCCGATATATTTGTTGATTTTGTATTTAAAATGTGATACTTATAATAAATCTGTCTGAGCATAGGTCTGCCCATATCGGCCCAACCGCTCTACCGATGATGCCATCTCCACTCTTATCCACACAGCGCTCACCCACCTGGAGACCAGAGACTCTTACGTCAGAATGCTGTTCATCGACTTCAGCTCAGCATTCAACACCATTATCCCCCAACAGCTCACCGACAAACTGAGCAAACTGGGGATCAGCACCTGCCTGTGCAGCGAGCTGCTGGACTTCCTGACGGGGAGACCACAGGCTGTCAGAGTTGGAAACAACACCTCCAGCACCATCACGCTGAACACAGGGGCCCCCCAGGGGTGTGTGCTGAGCCCCCTCCTCTTCACTCTGCTCACGCACGACTGCTCACCATCATCACCCAGCTCCAACCTCTTCATAAAGTTTGCGGATGACACGACTGTGGTGGGCCTCATCAATAACGATGAGGAGACAGCCTACAAGGACGAGGTCACCCGCCTGGCTACGTGGTGCAAGGACAACAATCTCCGTCTGAATGTGGTGAAGACGAAGGAGATTGTTGTGGACTTCAGGAGAGTGCGCCCCCAGCATGCTCCACTAACAATTGACAGTGCTGCAGTGGAGAGAGTGAGCAGCACCAAGTTCCTGGGAGTGCACATATCCGAAGACCTGTCCTGGAGCCACAACACGGCATCAATCACCAAGAGATCCCACCAGCGCATGTATTTCCTCCGCAAGCTTAAAAGAGTTGGAGCCCCGACCCCCATCACGACCTCCTTCTACCGCGGTACCATCGAGAGCATCCTGACCAGCTGTATCACCGTGTGGTACGGCGCCTGCACCGTGTCCTGCCGTAAGACTCTGCAGCGCATCGTGAGGACAGCTGAGAAGATCATCGGTGTCTCTCTCCCCCCCCCTTCAGGACATCTACAACACCCGCCTCACCCGCAGAGTCATCAGGATCGCTGGCGATCCCACACACCCCTCCCACAGCCTCTTCAGCCTGCTGCCATCGGGTAGGAGACTGCAGAGTCTCCGAGCCAAGACCAGCAGGCTCAAGGACAGTTTCTGCCACCAGGCAGTCCAGAGACTCAACTCCCTCCCAGCCCTGCCCAGCCTGCCCCTTCCCACTGCCACACTCACCGAACTCTGAGTACACGCTACATGCTGTACGATCATCCTGAACTCTATTTTTTTTGTTCTTTCTCATTTTTTTTTCTGCAAGACCTCACTTCAACCCTTTCTTGTTGTTTGTTTTTGCAATTACGACATTACGTCATTTTATGTACGTCACTTTCTCACTTTACATATGTCACTACCTCACTTTACATACGTCACTGCCTCACTTTCCAGACGACACTACCTCACTTTACATACAGAAATTACAAGTATTGTCTGTTGTCAATAGTATGTCTTTTAGCCACGTTATAAGTGCCTTGCATGTCTTGCACGTTGGGTCCGAGAGGACATTAATTTCATTTGTGCTGTATGTCATGCATATTAGCACGTTTGACAATAAAGCTGACTTTGACTGACTTTGACTATGTGTGCGAGGGATGGGGTGATGGGGTGTTCATGTGTGCCGATGTTTATCAAAGTCAGCGTTCTTGTCAAATATGCTAATATGCATGACATACAGCACAGATGAAATGACTGTCCTCTCGGACCCAGCGTACAAGGAAGGCACTTATAATGACTTTAACAAATATAATAAACACAAAAACGGCAATTTGCCGGGAGACAGAGGGGAGCTGGTGCGTGTTCACACGCCGCCATCTTTATGTGGCTCTTTGCAGTAACATAGTAAAAAATGTGGCTCTTAGTCTCTGACTGGTTGGCCACCCCTGAGCTAGATAGCCGGCGGCCTGGTAGTCGAGTGGTTAGCACGGCGGCTTCACAGTGCAGAGGTCGCCGGTTCGCGCCCCTCCCTTTGTGTGGAGTTTGCATGGTCTCCCCGGGCCAGCGTGGGTTTTCTCCGGGTCCTCCGGTTTCCTCCCACATTCCAAAAACTTGCATGGCAGATTGAACACTCCAAATTGTCCATAGGTGTGAGTGTGAGAGTGACTGTTGTTTGTCTTTGTGTGCCCTGCGATTGGCTGGCAACCAATTCAGGGTGTGATGGAGAATAATAATTTATCACGTTTAAAAGTGCCGTGCTTTGCTGACCCACTAAACAATGGGCCTACAGTCAAAGCGCAGATGGCCACAGTAAATCTGAGTGAAACAGATACGGCACGATGAACCGTCGTCTCCATCAAGATTCTAGAAGGTCCGGCCTTGCACAGAATTTAGGGCTTGAGATACTCCTTTTTCACCGGAGTTATTTACGGCTTAAACATCCTGCACAAGGGTCAGATTACAAATTTATCAGTTCATGGAAAAGACAACCAATTAAAATGTATATGTTTTACTGCTTACATCTGTTGTTGCTCAGAACGCCCGGAGGCGTGGTATGCAAATCAAGAAAACTATGTTTACTAATATATCACTGTAATTTACATATACTCTCAATAAATAGCTTGGCAGAGGGGCGCAGAATTCAGACGTATGTCATCTGATGACTGCGTCTCCTGCCGGCAGTGGGGACAATCTTTCTGGTTCTGAGTCTCTGTCCACGGTGTCTGTCTGTCATATCTCTGACATTTTTGGGGGCTCGTCCGGGATGGCAACGCGTCTCCTGCGGTGAGCGGTCTACGGCGACTGTCAAGAACCGGTGCACCGGCAAGGCCAACAAGATTTCGAGAGGACCTCCTTTTCTTGGGGGCAGAAGCCAGGCCTGCTCGCCGGGTGAGACGCAAACGCCATCCCAACGAACCTGGGCGGGCTCGGGACCGGAAGGATCCTCTCCAAAAATTGAGGTCAGTCTGATAAACGATAGTACAAGCCTATTTGTTTAGGTCTTGGAAGATTTTGGATAGTACAAGCCTATTTGTTTAGGTCTTGGAAGATTTTGGATAGTACAAGCCTATTTGTTTAGGTCTTGGAAGATTTTGGATAGTACAAGCCTATTTGTTTAGGTCTTGGAAGATTTGGATAGTACAAGCCTATTTGTTTAGGTCTTGGAAGATTTTGGATAGTACAAGCCTATTTGTTTGGGTCTTGGAAGATTTTGGATAGTACAAGCCTATTTGTTTGGGTCTTGGAAGATTGGATAGTACAGCCTTTTGAAGGTCTGGAAGAATGAAAAGCCTCGAAAAAAATTAAGCTAGTTCATGTGGTAGTGAGAGTGCTGAACTGAGCTTAGTTTTTGGGTACACAAGGACTGATCATCCTTGTGGTTGTGTGACTGTGTCTGTGTGCCTGTGTGAGTCAATGTGTGAGCATGCGGGTCTGTGTGTCAAGCTTGCGAGCTTGACTATGTCGCGGGGTTGTTTCGGGCGGGAGCGCATATCAGTGTGACTGGAATTGCGATAACGTGTCGTAATTCATATAATATACAGTGGGATTCAAACAGCAGACTTTTGTGGATGCAGTATGCAAGTTCTTTGAAGAAGGAGAAACCACAAATGTAAATTTGAATTGCTGTCCTACTGAACGAACCCAGTTATAGAGTCCGCCCTATGCGGTGAAGAACTGGACCAAATTCATAGAAGCAATAAAAAAAAGAGAGAGAGAAGGGGGATGTGGAGAAAATTGAACGCTAATAATTCGCTCTGCTTCGATAGTATTAATGAAAATTTAATTCGGCGCCGGCACCTAAATATTTTATTTCGAAAAAACACGCCGGAACGAGATTGCGATTTCATGTAATTTACAGTGAAGTCGAGGCACTAACATGGCTCCGCGAAAGTCTTCCCGTTTTTTGGAAACGAGTTAAATCAAATTAGTTGCCAGTCTGCCTCGATGAAGAAGAATTTGTAGAAAAAAACAATTGGTTGATATAGACGTTGAAGGATCGACACTGTTTGTTCAAGTAAATATTTACGATGCCGAAAGAAAAAAAAATAGATGGAAGACCACACAAGAAAAAGGTGGAAAAAGGTACCGCGATGCGTGTTCCGGCCCGCAGATCTCAGGCAGTATTTAGGGGCGCCCCGAATTTATAAAAAGTTGACAACACACTTGTTTCTGCTTTGAACGGACGAAGTGTTGGAATGTGGTCAGTCCTACTCGGACATTCGAAATCAAACTGCCTTCGATCTGAGGTGCCGAAATAAGGTTGATGAATTAATGCTCGTCGATGGCAAACACCAAATCGATAATGCGATATAATTATGCCTATTAAAAGAGAGTAACTTTACTCTGAAAGAGATGTTGGCGGAACTAAAACGTTATTAAAATATAAAGTTTGGGCAAAAAGAAAATTTAGCATATTATGGCCGTATGGTTGTAAGCAAAAAAAAAAAAAAAAAAAAAAAAAAAAAAAAAAAAAAAAAAAAAAAAAAAAAAAAAAAAAAAAAAAAAAAAAAAAAAAAAAAAAAAAAAAAAAAAAAAAAAAAAAAAAAAAAAAAAAAAAAAAAAAAAAAAAAAAAAAAAAAAAAAAAAAAAAAAAAAAAAAAAAAAAAAAAAAAAAAAAAAAAAAAAAAAAAAAAAAAAAAAAAAAAAAAAAAAAAAAAAAAAAAAAAAAAAAAAAAAAAAAAAAAAAAAAAAAAAAAAAAAAAAAAAAAAAAAAAAAAAAAAAAAAAAAAAAAAAAAAAAAAAAAAAAAAAAAAAAAAAAAAAAAAAAAAAAAAAAAAAAAAAAAAAAAAAAAAAAAAAAAAAAAAAAAAAAAAAAAAAAAAAAAAAAAAAAAAAAAAAAAAAAAAAAAAAAAAAAAAAAAAAAAAAAAAAAAAAAAAAAAAAAAAAAAAAAAAAAAAAAAAAAAAAAAAAAAAAAAAAAAAAAAAAAAAAAAAAAAAAAAAAAAAAAAAAAAAAAAAAAAAAAAAAAAAAAAAAAAAAAAAAAAAAAAAAAAAAAAAAAAAAAAAAAAAAAAAAAAAAAAAAAAAAAAAAAAAAAAAAAAAAAAAAAAAAAAAAAAAAAAAAAAAAAAAAAAAAAAAAAAAAAAAAAAAAAAAAAAAAAAAAAAAAAAAAAAAAAAAAAAAAAAAAAAAAAAAAAAAAAAAAAAAAAAAAAAAAAAAAAAAAAAAAAAAAAAAAAAAAAAAAAAAAAAAAAAAAAAAAAAAAAAAAAAAAAAAAAAAAAAAAAAAAAAAAAAAAAAAAAAAAAAAAAAAAAAAAAAAAAAAAAAAAAAAAAAAAAAAAAAAAAAAAAAAAAAAAAAAAAAAAAAAAAAAAAAAAAAAAAAAAAAAAAAAAAAAAAAAAAAAAAAAAAAAAAAAAAAAAAAAATGAAAATGCAACTTTGAAATATATGATTAAGAGGTGGGACTGGGGGGTATATATATACATACATGCTTCCCATTGATTGTTAGGCTATTGCGGGGAATGTCTTCTGTCTTGTATTTTACCTATATACCTATATCCCAATAGTATAGACACATATATGCCATTATATTTCTATTTTGTTTTTTTCCACATTTTTTACACTCCACGATCACTGTCAAGATAATGTTTGCTATCACTTTTAAAAATGATTAAGAGGTGGGAATGATGGAGAATAATAATTTATCATGTTTAAAAGTAAGCATGCTTTTGCAAACTAAATGCATGACATACAGCAACAGATGCAATGACTGTCCTCTCGGACCCAGCGTACAAGGAAGGCACTTGAATGTCTTCATCAAATATAATAAACACATAAACGGCAATTTCCGGGTTGAGATACTGCGTTGGTGCGTGTTCATTTCCGGCATGTTTATGTGCTCTTTGCAGCCAGATAGTAACAAAATGTGGCAGTTAGGAAAAGACGTTGGCCACCTGAGCTAGATTCCTGCTGCCTGGTTGTCGAGTGGTTAGCCCGGCGGGTTCACAGTGCAGAGAAAACTGTTCGCGCCCCTCTTCACTGTGGAGTTTGCATGGTCTCACCTTGGCCAGCGTGGGTTTTCTCCGGGTCCTACGTTTGCCTCCCACATTCCAAAAACATGCATGGCAGATTGAACACTCCAAATTGTCCATAGGTGTGAGTGTGAGAGTGACTGTTGTTTGTCTTTGTGTGCCCTGCGATTGGCTGGCAACCAATTCAGGGTGTCCCCCGCCTCGTGCCCAAAGACAGCTAGGATAGGCTCCGGCACCCCCCGCGACCCTAATGAAGAATAAGCGGTACAGAAAATGGATGGATGGATAGCTAGCTAGCTCCAATCCAATCCAATCCAAAAATACTCTCTCACAATTAAGAAAGTCATGGTCTTACCTGGGGAAAAAAAAGTTTCCCATCATACGACATTTGATTTCTAAGCGCCGTTCAAAACTCTCATGGTCACTTTATAGTGACGGGATAAGTTTTTCTGTGGGTGAGCAGCGGCAGCAACAAAAGAGAAGTGCCCGAAGGCAAGAAAACTGCCAAAATTATTTTGAGCGTTCACTCAACCCGGAGGTAACTCTAATAGATAGAAAGCTAGCTAGCTAATAGAGGGCTAATAGATAGCTAGCCAGATAGCCAGCTCGATAGCTAAATTATGTTTTAAATCGTTTCTGAGTTTTGCCATTACAAATACAGGAAACATCCTACTTACAACCAGCTCGACTACGACCACCCGTACTTACGACCACGACCTCCAGATCCTATTTTAAAAATTTTAATTCTACGCCTGGCACCACAACACAGGACGGCAACGTGGACGACAATTTTCTCCAGCCAGCCAGCCTCTCACTCTCGCACAGCAATTGACTGTGTGATGGCACCAGAGGGGGGAGTTTGCCAGTCATTTCGTCTCCGAGTCTCAACATTTTGAATGGATTTCGATTTACGGCCATTTTGACAAACAACCGTTTAGTCGGAACGGAACTCGGTCGTAAGTCGGATGTTACCTGTAAAGATACATTAAAAACATTTTTAAGGGCTGCCACTAAAAACCTAAAAGTCCAATCACGTTAATGTATCGCAGTAGTAGTAGTCATTTATAGCTCTGAACCCCCCCAAATTATAAAACAGACCCAGCTGTCTCAACACAAAATGGCCTCCTGAGATAATTTGCACACTTCATTAATCCGTCATAGCGTTTCATATTAGCATTATGATATTTCTTGCGAATTTATCTTGATTTTATTCATGCAATAGCAGTAAATATTCCAACTCTACTTCATGTCTTGTGTGCCTCAGACTTCCCCCTTCCCAGCCACTTCTGCTGGTCCGGGCAGATCCCGAGGTGTTCTCAGGCCAGCTGGGACACCTAGTCCCTCCAGCGTGTCCTGGGCATCCCCGGGGTCTCCTGCCAGTGGGGCATGCCCAAAACAGCTCACCAGGGAGGCGTTCCGGGCACGGCATCTACTCTGCTTGATTTTTACTGGAATAATGGCTGATTTCGCACAGAGAAAAATGCGAGTTGGGTCCAAAAAAGTCCCAAAGTATTTGGTTTCAGACTTCAGAGGGTAACGTGAGTTAGAATTTTACATTTTACATCAGGAAAGAGAGAGACAAAAATCATATTAGTGATGGATGGCATTTTATTGGAATACGTGTTGTATGGAATTGTGATTGATATTGATACATTTAGAAGGATTATGATGGTTCGAGAAAATATGCTCTAATATGAAGTAAACAATACGATGAATAGCTAGAAATTAGTTTTGGGTATGCGGGAAGGCATGTTATTTTGCTGGTTTAATCTGGAATGTTTTTGTGTACTGTTGATTTTTGACTGCCTCGCTTGGGCAGCTAATATAGCAAAAAGACAAGGTCTATAATTCATCATTGCCTCAGTGGGAAGAAATGTGAGGACGGTATGCTTTGGTAGAGTGAAAGTTTAAAAACAATGATGTTTTGAGGTTTGAATTAACTTGTTGCATTTTTCCCCTTTCAATTACAGGGGATAGAGAGAAGCGGTGTTGACCACTTTTTTCCGCATACGTTTTGTTTTGAGACAGTTATGAGATAGCATTTGTTCTCAAGTGGTGAGTACTGATGGTCCTGGAAATAAAAGGTGAGCTGTGTCGACGATATAATACGTGCGTACATCTAGACTGAACGGAATTAGATTAGAAATAAGGAGTTGATGGGTTAAACCTGTAGGCAAGAATACCTGAGCTCACCAAAAATGTGATATAAGGTTTAGCACAATTGTTAACACTGTTGTGAGGGTTGAGGATATTGATTGGATTAAGAAAAGAAGAATTTACACGCCGTTTGTTAACAAAATACTCTAATCAATGTGTGAGGGACTCCTCATGCAGGCATAAATCACAAGAAGGGGAGGATAACAAACATTCAAGCGCGACAAGCTGTTCACCAAAAATTGACCAAATTGAAAGTGCACAAATTGAAAAAGAAGATCAAAATGTTTTAAGAGGTGACAAGATATGTTCAACAGATATTAAACATACAAGTATTCAGATGAGAAAACTAAGATGCCGTAGTTATTTCCTTCACATTAAATCAGGAAGTTGTCTTTTATGGCAAAAGAGCAAGATTTGGTTTTCTCTGTGAGTGGTTCCTTATCAGGGCGGCCTGTCACTCTGTTCAAAATTCACGATGCAACTGTCAAGAGTACAAGACTCCCCATTGTGGGGTGAAAGTGAAACAAACAGTGTGCATTCCCATGCAATATGTTAGTTTGAAACTATCTGACTGAGCTAAGACACTGATGAAGGAAACAATTAAAGCTTGATTAATTTGAGTAAATTAATACAATATAAATGTGATAAAAGCATGATCCTTCGTACTGTAACAGATGGAACTGGCTCGGCGATTGATAAAAAGAAAGAAAACAGTAAGGAAGAATTAATAATGATACCAATTATATTTTCGAACTGGTAACTGCTATGCGACTGTGGGATCAGATTCAGCCTTTATAAACTTGATTCAATTATTGAAATTATGGAAATAGTTAATGTGTGGCCACCGTACTTGATCTGTAAAGTGCAAAGTGATGTTTGAGAAATGCCAACTCAATTCTATCTCTCCTCCACCTCAGATGGCGCTACCTGACAAATTCATTTTTGAATGTTATTTTATGTGCAGCGATCCCGAATCAAGGCCGAGAAGGTGACTGTGGGAATGTCCAGGCTACAAATCGACTTGTCACATTTTTGAGAAGACAAGATAGGAACGTCTTTGGTTGCGCCGCACACATTCAGGGAATTTGCGGGAAGCTATGCTCCTCTAATTAAGAAAAAACTAACAAACAAAGAATCTGACCGAATGTAAATTAATGTGTCCAGGTTCCAGCACGGCTGGCCCATCCCTCTAGCTCCACTTCGAAATTATGGCCGGCTGGCCGCAAAGGCTTGACCAAGGCGGCATGGCTGTGGGGCGGTAGGATGAGTGCCTGAGGGCGTGTGCGAGGAAATCTCTGAAATCAAGCTGGCTGTTCAAATTGTGGTGACGTGAAAGAAATGGACTCTGAATGCACAGCCACTTGCATCCACCCGTTCAGACAAGCTCCACGATGTCCACAGCACTGTCAAGCCGCAAAGCCAAGACATCCCACCTGCTCCCTGGGATAGAAACTGAACTCCAAATGCTTGCTGCTGGCCTCAAAGAAATGAACTTGAGAAAGCTGAAACACATTTGCTGCCACCCGTTCAGCGATCAAGCCACAAAGCCAACAGACATCCCACCTGCTCCCTGGGATGGAAACTCAACTGAAAGTGCTTGCTGCTGGCATCACAGAACTGAACCTCAGAAAGCTGAAGCATGATTTGCTGCAGAAAAGGACTCTGAATGAACAATGTCTCACAATGCAACTCCACTGCAACCACTGAACTCCTGCAACAGTACTGGCTTTGATCCCTTGATTTCCTCCACATGACCCGACCGACCTCATGATAATCACCCCACTTCACAATGCCTTTGACACATTCGAAAACGACATTGATCCCTATTCTAATTTCCAAAGGTGTGTGGAGGATGTGGCAGCTGTGTGGACCTATCAGGAAGCTCATTGGTTGGTAATGTTAATTGTTAGAAATGCCTTGTGAGCTGTGTCTCAATAGTTTGAAAAGCTGTTTTTCGCAAACGTTTTGGGAAAAAATTGTTAGTTTAAATCAAATTTTCCAGAAGTGAAATTTTGACTGACAATTTCAGACATTATACGTTTATACGTGGACATTTCCCATTCACTTATCTTGGTGTGAAGATGGGATTTTTTTCGCTGCATGATAGGAGATTTTGTTGCTTGGAAGCCACTCTGTGGCCAATTTGACCTTTCTTTATTTTACGATCCCAAACGGAAAGACAAATTCCAATTTGCATGGTTTTTGGGGGTTTACACGATACCCTCATGCAAACTGACTAATTGGAGGTGCTTGATTTTGGTAGTTTTGTTAAAATGCCTCAACTTCTGCTCTTTTTCAGAAAGGAGTGGGGGGAGAGATCGACAACATTTTGACCGACACCAGCATGCAATTGAACCCAATCGAACAAATATATCCAGCATGCGTCAGATGTGCGGCAGCATTCGGCAAATGGTTTCAAAGAGAAAAAAAATGGCCACATTGTTTTTGTTAGGATGATCCCAATTGTCACAGTGGCTACTTTGTTCGAAATTTTTACAATGTCAGCGAAGCAACAGGAAATAAGAAAAAAAAGGAAAAGATGGTTTATATGCCACACCAAGTGACTCGTAGATTAATGATGATGATATTAATAAATGTAATTTGAAAGCGCTTTTTATTGCACTCATAGATGCTTCACAAGAGCTAAAAATGCTAAATTAAATGTACGCCTGAAGACAAGCATACTTAATTGATTCCAAAATCGATCTAAAAGGAAGCATGAGTAACGAGATTAAAACATGAAAAAAAAAAAGCATTATGGAACAATTTAGTTTTTGAGGTTGTGTCCCATGGGCGGGGGCGGCTATCTGAAGGCTGGATGCCCCCCAGTTCTGAGTCTGGCTACAGGGATGTCAAGGAGATTTGTGTTAGAGGATTGGGGGCTGCGGGACGGAGTGTTTTGGTGGGAGTCAAGAAAGATCAGATGAGGCCTTGATTGTGGGGGTATTTATGTAGGTGTGTGCAGCAGTGTGTGGAAACAAAGCGGAGACTAGAATTTTTTTTTAAGGTAGAAGAATGCAGTTTTGGTAATTTGGGTGTTGGGTGGAATGGTAGAAAGAGAGGTGCTCATCAATATGAACTCTAAAGTTTCAACAGTTAGAGTGGGGATTGGGTGCAGTTGTTGATGATATTCAAGTAGGATAAACAGTTGTTGTGTATGAATTGTTTCCTGATTAGAATATTAGGAGGAGACGGGTTAGCCAAAGAGATGGTAAGGGTTTTTGAAGGTGCTAGAGAAAGCAGTTGATGGGAGATCAACTCCTATGCTGATTCAGGCGATGTAGTTGGAGATTTTTAATGTTTAAGGGGAAAGATAGTTTTTGTTTGTTTTGTTTTTGTTTTTTCCACGTTAACCACCTTCTTGCAGACCGTTTGGGTGAATTCCTGAGTAGGGGGACTGCAGACGGAAGGTTTGTATCAACGGTTGGAGACTACAGACGGGGGAAATGGGGTTCATCAGAAAACCATGGTAAGATCGAAATACAATACAGTGACTAGAATCTAGGAATTATATGGTGGTGACCTGGAGAGATATTTTAAATGGTTTGAGGCTGTGCCAATTGCGCTACTCAGGCTCGAGGGTCACCGTAAATTCTGCCAGGGGTTCCACGCCTTTTGAGGTGGAACGTGGCCGAGAGCTCCCGGCTCCATGTAAATGCATGGACCCAGGCGCTCCTCAAAGAATGGTTCATTGAGGAGACATACGCTCATTTTGTGTTCTCGTCCATTATTTTCAGGAGCAGACTGGACCATGATATACCAGGCTGCTACCACAGACGTGTCGAGGCTGGTGACGGAAGGGGCCTCCAGATAACCAGAGGGACCAGTCACGCAGCCTATCTAGGGGTGTGGAGTCAAGCGATGTGGAACTCGTATCTCACGGCCTTTGGACGGAGGGACCGATCTGGATTTTCCCTGCATGCTAAGATCGGATTGCATGCTGACGTACATTTTATCCCAATATCGTTGTTCTTTTCCCAAGAAAAAAAAGGGGCGGGGATGAAATGAGAGATGTTCCCAAATTTGTTTTTAATGAAAAAGAAAAATGTTTTTTAGGTATATTGGTTATTATCTGGTGTCTTCAAATTAAGTTGAACTGTTTCCAAATGCCCACCGTGATTTTGAAACTGTCATCAATGAGCAATTTGTTGAACAGTAATTTAAAATGACACTCCAGTCATATAATCAGACTAATGAAAATGCAACTTTGAAATATATGATTAAGAGGTGGGACTGGGGGGTATATATATACATACATGCTTCCCATTGATTGTTAGGCTATTGCGGGGAATGTCTTCTGTCTTGTATTTTACCTATATACCTATATCCCAATAGTATAGACACATATATGCCATTATATTTACTATTTTGTTTTTTTCCACATTTTTTACACTCCACGATCACTGTCAAGATAATGTTTGCTATCACTTTTAAAAATGATTAAGAGGTGGGAATGATGGAGAATAATAATTTATCATGTTTAAAAGTGCCGTGCTTTGCTGACCAACTAAACAATGGGCCTACAGTCAAAGCGCAGATGGCCACAGTAAATCTGAGTGAAACAGATACGGCACGATGAACCGTCGTCTCCATCAAGATTCTAGAAGGTCCGGCCTTGCACAGAATTTAGGGCTTGAGATACTCCTTTTTCACCGGAGTTATTTACGGCTTAAACATCCTGCACAAGCGCCAGATTACAAACTTATCAGTTCATGGAAAAGACAACCAATTAAAATGTATATGTTTTACTGCTTACATCTGTTGTTGCTCAGAACGCCCAGAGGCGTGGTATGCAAATCAAGAAAACTATGTTTACTAATATATCACTGTAATTTACATATACTCTCAATAAATAGCTTGGCAGAGGGGCGCAGAATTCAGACGTATGTCATCTGATGACTGCGTCTCCTGCCGGCAGTGGGGACAATCTTTCTGGTTCTGAGTCTCTGTCCACGGTGTCTGTCTGTCATATCTCTGACAGGGTGTCCCCCGCCTCGTGCCCAAAGACAGCTAGGATAGGCTCCGGCACCCCCCGCGACCCTAATGAAGAATAAGCGGTACAGAAAATGGATGGATGGATAGCTAGCTAGCTCCAATCCAATCCAAAAATACTCTCTCACAATTAAGAAAGTCATGGTCTTACCTGGGGAAAAAAAAGTTTCCCATCATACGACATTTGATTTCTAAGCGCCGTTCAAAACTCTCATGGTCACTTTATAGTGACGGGATAAGTTTTTCTGTGGGTGAGCAGCGGCAGCAACATGCACCAGCGTCCGAAGTAACTCAAATAGATAGAAAGCTAGCTAGCTAGCTAATACATAGGTAATACAGTAGACAGCTAACTAGACAGCTAATACTGTAGATAGCGAGCTAGATAACCAGCTAGATAGCTAATAGATAGCTAATAGATAGCTAGCTAGATACCCAGATAGCTAGCTAGATAGCCAGCTAGTTAATTCTTAAATTTTAATCTGGTATTGTTAGCGTTTTCTATCATATCAAATAATGTACGGCGTACTACAACTTTTATACGAGACTTGTAATCATTTGTAAGAGCAGCTATTAGCCAAGGTTGACCGCTATAATACACATTTTTATCGCTGTGTACGGTCGGATTGATAAAAGCATAACGTGCACATGCGCAGTAAACTGTCTGCATCTCATAATAATAATACATTTGATTTCTAAGCGCCTTTCAAAACTCTCAGTCACTTTACAGTCACAGGATCAGTTTTTCTGTGGGTGAGCAGCTGCAGCCACACGCGCCAGCGTTCACTCAACCCGGAGGTAACTCTAATAGATAGAAAGCTAGCTAGCTAATAGAGGGCTAATAGATAGCTAGCCAGATAGCCAGCCAGATAGCCAGCTCGATAGCTAAATTATGTTTTAAATTGTTTCGTAGAGAGTTTTGCCATTACAAATACAGGAAACATCCTACTTACAACCAGCTCGACTACGACCACCCGTACTTACGACCACGACCTCCAGATCCTATTTTAAAAATTTTAATTCTACGCCTGGCACCACAACACAGGACGGCAACGTGGACGACAATTTTCTCCAGCCAGCCAGCCTCTCACTCTCGCACAGCAATTGACTGTGTGATGGCACCAGAGGGGGGAGTTTGCCAGTCATTTCGTCTCCGAGTCTCTTCAACATTTTGAATGGATTTCGATTTACGGCCATTTTGACAAACAACCGTTTAGTCGGAACGGAACTCGGTCGTAAGTCGGATGTTACCTGTAAAGATACATTAAAAACATTTTTAAGGGCTGCCACTGAAAACCTAAAAGTCCAATCACGTTAATGTATCGCAGTAGTAGTAGTCATTTATAGCTCTGAACCCCCCCAAATTATAAAACAGACCCAGCTGCCTCAACACAAAATGGCCTCCTGAGATAATTTGCACACTTCATTAATCCGTCATAGCGTTTCATATTAGCATTATGATATTTCTTGCGAATTTATCTTGATTTTATTCATGCAATAGCAGTACAATATTCCAACTCTACTTCATGTATTGTGTGCCTCAGACTTCCCCCTTCCCAGCCACTTCTGCTGGTCCGGGCAGATCCCGAGGTGATAGATAGATAGATAGATAGATAGATAGATAGATAGATAGATAGATAGATAGATAGATAGATAGATAGATAGATAGATAGATAGATAGATAGATAGATAGATAGATAGATAGATAGATAGATAGATAGATAGATAGATAGATAGATAGATAGATAGATAGATAGATAGATAGATAGATAGATAGATAGATAGATAGATAGATAGATAGATAGATAGATAGATAGATAGATAGATAGATAGATAGATAGATAGATAGATAGATAGATAGATAGATAGATAGATAGATAGATAGATAGATAGATAGATAGATAGATAGATAGATAGATAGATAGATAGATAGATAGATAGATAGATAGATAGATAGATAGATAGATAGATAGATAGATAGATAGATAGATAGATAGATAGATAGATAGATAGATAGATAGATAGATAGATAGATAGATAGATAGATAGATAGATAGATAGATAGATAGATAGATAGATAGATAGATAGATAGATAGATAGATAGATAGATAGATAGATAGATAGATAGATAGATAGATAGATAGATAGATAGATAGATAGATAGATAGATAGATAGATAGATAGATAGATAGATAGATAGATAGATAGATAGATAGATAGATAGATAGATAGATAGATAGATAGATAGATAGATAGATAGATAGATAGATAGATAGATAGATAGATAGATAGATAGATAGATAGATAGATAGATAGATAGATAGATAGATAGATAGATAGATAGATAGATAGATAGATAGATAGATAGATAGATAGATAGATAGATAGATAGATAGATAGATAGATAGATAGATAGATAGATGGAGTAAAGTCTCGTTATATCGATATCGGATATATCGATAGTCCCGGTTATATCGATACTATTTCTATGCACGCATGGAGAAAATTACATGCAAACAGGGTCGGATATATCGATAGTCCCGGTTATATCGATATTTTTTCGGACTCCCTTGAATATCGATATAACGAGACTTTACTGTAGATAGATAGATAATGCTAATAATTGCTATTAAGGCTAGACTGTGGTTCTATTAAATAAACGATCGATGTTTTCTGTTGCGTATTGGAATAAACTTGAGCTGGGAGTGGCATTAACGCGCAAGATTTTCTCGTGAAAAAAGAACTGAATGTTTGGGTGCGCGTAATAAACAAGGCCTTGGGAAAACATTATCCTATATATTTAATGCGTTATCCCTTCAAGGAGGGGGCAGCATTTCCATGGCTATTCTCACCCTTCACTTTCGATTGCCGGAAAGACCTAGTTCACGTGCATTCCTTTTTTTTTATTGTTGATTAGCATTTCTTTAGCGACGCTTCATTTCCTTTCCTCGCCTACACTGAAACGTGAGTTAAGCATTGCTGATGATGACTCAGACTTTGAAGGATTGTAAATAATAATAATAATAATAATAATACATTGATTTCTTAGCGCCTTTCAAAACTCTGAAGGTCATTTTACATTCACAGGATCAGTTTTTCTGTAGGTGAGCAGCGGCAGCCACATGCACCAGCGTTCACTCAACCCCGAAGTAACTCAAATTGATAGAAAGCTAGCTAGCTAATGGATAGCTACATGTAATAGTTAACAGATAGCCAGATAGCCAACAGCTAGCCAGCTTACAGCCAGCCAGCTAGACAGCTAAGAGCTAGCTAGCTAATGGATAGCTAATAAATAGCTAATATATAGCGAGATAGCCAACAGCTAGCCAGCTAGACAGCTTACAGCCAGCCAGTTAGACAGATAACAGCTAGCTAGCTAATGGATAGCTAATAAATAGCTAATAGATAGCCAGATAGCCAACAGCTAGCCAGCCAACAGCCAGCCAGCTAGACAGCTAACAGCTAGCTATCTAATGGATAGCTAATAGATAGCCAGATAGCCAACAGCTAGCCAGCCAACAGCCAGCCGTCCAGCCAGCCAGCTAGACGGCTAAAAGCCAGCCAGCTATTTGAAATAAATATTGTTAATTTTATTTCGGTATTCTGTTCATAGTTTACATTGTTAATCAATGATTTTTATCATGGACGCATGTTGTCACTTACAACTTACAATTTTGGTACCGATTTTTAATTGAAAATAAGGGCTGCGCATTATACTCGAATAAATACGCTAAATGCAAATATGAAGCTGTCATTTCAGGGTTTTTTTTTTTTCTAAGACTGAACTGCGAACGAGCTTGTTCTCATGATGGCCTCATTAAAAAGTTCAGCTGTTCCAAATTCCACAAGCATTCCAGACCAGGAGGAGGCGGAAGATAAAACAATCAGCAGATAACCTCCAAGCCGATGAAGGCAAATAAGGAAGTACAGCTCGCAATCACTTCACTTCGTCTCCCCGCAATTTGTGTGGCTTTTTGGAACGGTTATTTGGAAGAATGCAGCTTCACTTCAAGTATTTGCTAATGCTAGCAGTTAGCATTAGCTCATTCACTGCCAGACGTGCAAAAATGTGTCCGCTGCAGTGCCAGTTTTTGTCACTGTGACTCCAATTCCAGGACCCACAAAATATGGACTTTTAGGACTACATAATAATTCAATACAGCGTTAGAAACCTTAGACTCTCTTCTTTCATCAGAAATAAATAGTTTATTTCTACCTTATTTGGTTCTGGAGTTATACAACCTCGAAGTAGGGGCAGATGTACAAGAGGCAAATGTGTCTACTCCAGTGCCAGTTTTTGTCATTGTGACTCGAATTCCAGGATTGACAAAATATGGAGTTTTACGACTAGATCAACATTCAATGTAGCGTAAAAAAACTAACACTCTCTTCTTTCATCAGAAATAAAGAGTTTATTTCTACCTTATTAGGGTCTGGAGTTATATGGGCTTGAATTAGGGGCAGATGTACTAAATACGATACAATACTTAGTGGTTTATATCAGGGGTGGGCAAACTTTTTGACTCGCGGGCGGAGTGTTTGGGCCGGAAATACTAAACCTAAAGAATTAAAGGACAACCGACGCCTCCGAACAAGTTATCTTTGACTGGTTGGCCGCCCCTGAGCTAGATAGCCGGCAGCCTGGTAGTCGAGTGGTTAGCACGGCGGCTTCACAGTGCAGAGGTCGCCGGTTCGCGCCCCTCCCTTTGTGTGGAGTTTGCATGGTCTCCCCGGGCCAGCGTGGGTTTTCTCCGGGTCCTCCGGTTTCCTCCCACATTCCAAAAACATGCATGGCAGATTGAACACTCCAAATTGTCCATAGGTGTGAGTGTGAGAGTGACTGTTGTATGTCTTTGTGTGCCCTGCGATTGGCTGGCAACCAATTCAGGGTGTCCCCCGCCTCGTGCCCGAAGACAGCTGAGATAGGCTCCAGCAACCCCCGCGACCCTAATGAGGAATAAGCGGTACGGAAGATGAGATGAGAGATGAGAGACTCCTTGAATCAATTGCAAACATTTATGCTTTCCTCTTCGGAACTATTTGAATCATATTCATAATTGGATGAGTAACAAGAAAGCATCTTCTCCGAATCTGAAGCCATTGTTTTGATTCTCGAGCAAGGCAAGACATCTTGGCGTGACGTCACGAACAAGGGGGTGGGACCTTCTGAAACTGGCCATTTCCGGATTCATTTTGAAGTCATTTTTATTGGTGTTTTTCATTTGACTAAAAATATCAGCCTGCGTGTTTTGGGTATTTTAGATGCTATAAAACGTTTTTCTGATGTCAGTAGGAAACAAAAAAAAAATGGTGCCGGTTGTCCTTTAAACGTAGTGTGTACAAACCTCATAGCACAGTAAGAACACTACAACCCAATTTATTAACTGTCTTTCAAATGTGAAACATATCCCTGATCAATTAATAAATTTGTCTCAAGGAATATGCAAGATATGGCATTTACAGACTATTTCGCCGATACTGGGAGGATCGATGAGAAGGTTTCTTCAGCCGTCATCTGTACAAAAGTGAAGGTTTCGGACGTTTCGCCAAGAGGCTTCGTCAGCGAACTAAAGTCTGACTGGTCGTAAATGGGGCCGATACGACCAGTCAGACTTTAGTTCGCTGACGAAGCCTCTTGGATAGGAGGCGAAACGTCCGAAACCTTCACTTTTGTACAGATGACGGCTGAAGAAACCTCATCGATGGACCACTCCTGTACGACTGAGAGCTTAGACAGACGATACTGGGAGGAGGAAATGGAAATAGATTAAAATAACATGCACTGATTCATCAAGATTGCGTCTGTTTTTAATAAGTTTCAATCGAAGGTGCAAAGTTAAGAAATCAACATTTATTGAGAAATTGAATCACTTTCAACATTCAAAACATATTCCACAACGAAATATTCAAGCTCAATAATACCTTAAACTCTGCTAAATCATGGATGGATTGTCCTGACCGCGCGCTCTACAAACTAGCCACGGACGCCCTCGCCTTCAGGTGCAAACAGTGCACGTGTACCGTCGCCAAGCACACAGGCATACTCTACCTGTAGTTGAAATTTGCATACTCGGCACGGCAGCCAATCAGAAGTCTGCTTCTTTCTTCTGGACTTTCGCAAGCGTTATAAGGTTGTGCATTTGCATATCATTTTCCAAAATAGATGCACAGAACCTCAGCCCAGAAGAAAGATTAAAAAGAAGCTAACAACATGTGTGACGCTAAAAAAACGTAAATTTATATCAAACCGTGACTGTAAAGTGTACGTGAGAGTCATGAAAGGGGCTTAGAGGCTTGTAGCAAGCAATGCAAACATTGCATTGTGCACCATGATGACAAATGACTACTGCAGCGCAATCTGCAGCCTTGGACATTTACCGCAAATTTAGCAAAATAACATTTGTTGTCGGTACAGCCTTAATTAATATAAAAACGTAATACTTTGTGACGATGGTCTTATCGTGTTTCAAGTTGTGAAAAACGGGGCAGGCAACTTTTCAGAGTTCTCTGCCCTTTTGTCCGCTACCTTTTTGTCACGAGTTTCAGACACTTTAATTTTACTATAATTTGGACAAATTCGGCGGGCCGGATTAAAAAGCCAAGTATGTGGCTCGCGGGCCGTAGTTTATATACTGGTTTATATAGTGCTTTAACAACAGCTGAAGCTAGAACAAAGCGCTAATGTGGGAAAAAGGCGAATGCTGCCCTCTGGTGGAAGGGAAAAACATTGCCAGAGGCCATGGCCAACGCATTATCGGCAACCAAGCATGAAAAAACAAAACCCGAACAAATTCAGGAATGGCGCTCCATGTCATATTTCCAATCCCCAAATCATTCGGGAACGGCCGTGAATGAGTTAATCGTGAACAGCAGTAATAATAATAATAATAATAATAATAATAATACATTTGATTTCTGAGCACCTTTCAAAACTCTCAAGGTCACTTTACAGTCACAGGATCAGTTTTCCTGTGGGTGAGGAGCGGCAGCCACACACACACAAGCGTTCACTCAACCCAGAATAAATCAAATAGATAGAAAGCTCGCTAGATAGCTAATACATAGCTAGATAGCTAATAGATAGCTAATAGCTAGCTAGATAGCCAGCGAGCCAGATAGATAGGTAATAGCCAGCAAAAAGATAGCAAATAGCATATGCATATTATAATATCTCATCTTATTTTCCGTACCGCTTATTCCTCATTAGGGTCGCGGGGGTTGCTGGAGCCTATCTCAGCTGTCTTCGGGCACGAGGCGGGGGACACCCTGAATTGGTTGCCAGCCAATCGCAGGGCACACAAAGACGTACAACAGTCACTCTCACACTCACACCTAGGGGCAATTTGGAGTGGTCAATCTGCCTGCCATGCATGTTTTTGGAGCGTGGGAGGAAACCGGAGGACCCGGAGAAAGCCCACGCGGGTCCGGGGAGAACATGCAAATTCCACACAGGGAGGCCGGACCGGGACGCGAACCGGCGACCTCTGCACTGTCAAACCGGTGTGCTAACCACTCGGCTACCGGGCCGCCCCATATTATAATATATATATATAATATTATAATATTGCATGCATATTATCATATTTGACAATAAAGCTGACTTTGAAATAGATCACCAGCAAGCTAGCTCATAGCTACTTAGCAAGCAAGCTAATAGCTAGTTAGCAAGCAAGAAAATTGAAATGTGAAGAGCTAACCCCCAAAAAATGGACAGTGAGTGAATTTGCTGTTCAGTTCCATCATACAAGCGCGGTTGCACAGCGCCTCTGCGCCGTTGTGGTGCACGAACACACACAAGTCCTATTAAGGTCAAATGTGTTGCTCCACTCTCGACTGATCTTCATGGCCAGTGCACGCCATGAAAGAAAGATGGAAAATGTTAACCTACATGTGACCTCACTCGTCCACTCGCCAGGGGAGAACATTTAATCCTGACAGACGCTCACCACAACAGATTGTGTTCTTGGTCTGCTTTGGAGGAGGGATACGAAAGTACAGTGATACCTCGACTTCCGAAGGCTTTAGTTAACGAACTTTTCACCTTACGAACATTAAATTCGCGAGAATAGAATCTTGGCATACGAACTAGTTTTCGAAAGACGAACTCAACCACATGGTCGAACAGCCACGGTGGCTGGCGGACTAGTTTTCATCACCCTCTTTCTTTGAGTGCAGATGTAGTTTGTTATCAAGTGGAGTACTTTTGGTAATATGAGAGCAAAAAAAACCCCACCGCAGGCAAGTGTTCAACCAAAGAGGACACAAAACAAAATGATGGTCGAGCAGAAGAAGGAAATCATCGAGAAACACCAACGGGTTGTGCGTTTGTGTGACTTAGCGTCCCACTACCAGTATGCTAAATTGACTACTGCGTCTGTTGATTTGGATTAACAAAAAGCAGCTAGCAGGGGACAGTGTGAGTAAGGGTATTATCGCCGAGAAAGCACGGCAACTTCACTCGGATATCATCAAAAGGCAATGACATCAACGACCATCACAAAGGTCAACAAAACGACTTTATTATACAGTACAGGTAATTTCTTGAATTACAATACAATAGCACATTTATTATACATACAATAATGTTTTATGGAGACCTGGGAACGGATTACAGTGTGCCCTCAATTTACGAACTTAATTGGTTCCCAGGCAAAGTGTGTAAGGTGAAAAGTGTGTATCTCAAAAACAAATTCCCATAGGAAACCATTAAAATGGGAATAATCAATTCCCGGGTTTCCATAAAATATACTTTTCAACTAAATAAGCCTTAAAACTACACACAACGTACCTTATTCTATGTATAATAAATGTGCTGTTGTATTGTAATGAAATAAATACACTGCACTGTATAATAAAGTCACCTTATTTACATTTGTGATGGTCATTGATGGCTTGATGGAATGGCGTTGGAGGTCCGAGGTCAAAGGGAATTGCTGTTTGGAAAGAGAGGCACATTACATGAGGACTAATTAAAGAAATAAACTGTGCTCTAAAATAAAGTTTTATTTACCTTTTTGATGGTCGTTGATGGCTTATGGAAGGAGAGTCACCTTCCATAAGGACTGTTGGTAACTCAACCTCTGGTGTGGCTTCTCTTTTCTTCTTTGGAGACTCCTCATCATTTTTGCTGATTAAAAACCTCTTAATTGACACCTGTTGCTTTCTAACTTGTAAGGTCTTACGAAGCTGAGGCATCACATTATCGTTCATCATGTTGATGATTGTCATAGCCACAGTCTTTTCTGGATGAAACTGTTCGGTTTTCGGTTTATGAGCTCACTTGATGCTGCAGCCATCACCTCCTCGCCCTCAGATGTTCTCGAACCATCCGTTCGCTTTAAAATCCTCAATAAGCGGCGAACTTCCAGGTTGGTGCATGGCGATATCGACATGAATTAGCCGTGCTTTCTCGCATAAAATAGCTTTACTCACGCTGTCGCCGGATAGCTGCTTTTCGTTAATCCAAATTAACATAAGATTTTCAACTTCTTCGATTGCCCGAGACCGTCGCTTTGAGAGCACGGAAACAACTTTTGCAACAGACGCACCTTTGATGGCTTCTCTGTTCCGGAGAATGGTAGCAATGGTTGACTTAGCATAGCGGTGCTCGGCCACCAAATCACACAAACGCACACCTCGTTTGTGTTTTTCAATTATCTCCTTCTTCTCAGCGACAGTGATTTTATTTTGTGTCTTCTTGGGCTGAACACGAGCCTGTGGCGTATTTTTTTATCAGCAAAAAGCTCCAAGTAGGCGATCGACGTGTGCATTCAATGAGAGGGGGTGTGGAAAGTAGCGCCGGCTGCAGCGCTGTTCGGTCGTGTGCTTCCGCCGAAGATCACTCCGCCAGATCCGAAGTTCGTGTGCTTTGGTGTTCTTCCGCCGAAGATTACTCCACCAGCCGTGGTGGGTGTGAATTATGAAAATAGTGCGTATTATAAGGTTTAATTTTCATAAATTTGACGTTCGTAAGACGAAAAGTTGGTAAGATAAGGTGTTCGTAAGTTGAGGTCTCAGTGTATTCTCATTTTAATGGTTTCCCATGGGAAATTAATGTTTGGAAGACACACTTTTCACCTTATACACACTTTCTTGGAACCAATTAAATTCGTAATCTGAGGTATCACTGTAGTTAAATAATTAAATATAATAACAGTTTTTCATACTCGTTCGATGTCAGCTAGGATACACACAAGCACACACACACACACACACACACACACACACACACACACACACTATGACTTTGTGGCACCAACAAGTTTGACCTTTAATGTCCTTCAATGACAGGAAGTGCGAAGCAATACAATACAAAACAATCCATCTTGATTGATCTAGTGCTTTAACAATAGCTGAAGCTGGAACAAAGAGCTTTAACACGGACACAGGAAATAAAGCAGTCACAAAGATAGTAGAAAGCACCAGTGGGTGGAACCAAGATCATGTCAGACTCATGCCGAGTCGAATGCCAAAGAGGACAGGTGAGTTTTCAGACTGGTCAGAAATCCACTGGTGAAAAGGACGCCTTCATCCTGTTTTTCATATACAACTACTTCATGTCACAAAGAAGGTGCAGCAAGTGCTGAAGATTGAATGACTGTGTCTTTTGTGTTGCATCATATTATTTATTCTTTTGTTTGTTTTTGACTTGAAGATGGCGCCGCGAGAGTGGGTGCCTTTACAGCAGCTCCTGAATTTTGTTTTTCTACTTCTTCCTTTCATTTCCTTTTCCTTCCATCACTTTGCTGCAGTGAAATGTAATTTTCTCCACTGCGAGACGAATAAGGGCTAATCCAATCCAAACCCTGCCACCTCTGGACTTGCGTGAGCCAACGTGTCAGCCACGAACGAGTCAACCGCCGACATCCAATTTCATTGAAAAAAAAAAAAAAACAAAACACCAATATGGGAAGTGCGAAATCGAGTCCTGTTGTTTGAGGATTTTGTTTTAAACTTTGAAATATTGAAGTTGTCTGAAGCAAAATGATTTTGTGCACACGCAAAACGGGATTTGAAAATGGATCATCTCAGGACGCAAGTCTGACACGACCGTGACAATTACAACAACAAAGAAGTGATTGATATTATCTGTCTCTTTCTCTCTGTCTCTCGCTCTTTGTGTATCTGCTGTGTCTCTCTCTGTCTCTACGTCTCTTTCTCCGGCTCCCAATATTTAGCCAAGGTTGCTGTTTAATGTCTGTCTTAAAGTGCGACTAAACATTGACCTGAGACTGAATTTGTACTTTGTTGAACGAAGGATCGGAAGCGTTCGGACAACAGACCTGTCCAAGGTCCAGCGTCACATTGACCTCGTTGAACTCAGTGCTGCGTGACAGCGGCGGGCTCTGCCACCATCGTTCGGTGCCGTCGATGGCGTTTGTTATGGGATGGGCGCGGTCGCTGTCGCCTTGGCGACAGATGTCACAATACTGGCCCTGAAAAAGACATTACAATCAAGTCAGTGTCAATGTAGCTGCTGTTCATGTCATGGTTTGCAAGGTGGTGATGGCAGTTGTGGATCCCAAAAAGCAGGCAGGAGGGAGCAGCAGGTTGTATTTGCGAAATTGTATTAAAATAAAGTCAACAGGAACAAAATCTACAACGTCAAAGTCATTCAAACAGAAAAATACAAAGTATCAAATAAAGACCAAGAGTAAAAGTCTGCCAAGGTTAAACAAACACATGCCCAGCATACAATGCATACAATTGCATAGAAAGCATACAACATGCATACAAAGCATACAACAGCATTCAACAATGACCCGACAGCGAATAGTCGTGCCAGGAGTCCTTTTGAGTGTCACTGATTGGGAACAACCAGCATCTGCGAGGCAGCAGGCAGGGCTGACAGCGCTACCCGTTGGTCCCTGATCCGAACGTGGCAGTCCGCCACTGATGAAGACGACCAGCACCTGTGCAGTTGCAGGCGGGGCCGACAGCGCCACTCGTTGGTCGCCAACCAGATCATGACAGTACCCCCCCTTCAAGGGACTGCTTCCAGAAGTCCCAACAGTCTCCCAAAAGGTCCAACTCGCCAGGGAACAATGGTGGAGGCGGCAACCGTTGCCTCTCCAGCATATGATGGGCGGCAGCCTGATGGAAACGGAACTCGGCCTGAAGTGGACGTGGACACGGCACGGATCGTCGTGGACGCGATCCATCTCGCATGTTCACGTGACGACGCATGGCGCGACGTGGACGTTGCACTGCCAGGCGCAGAGTGGCCCCCGGACGGCCGTATGGGAACGGGTCTCGACCGGACGTTGGCGTGGACGTTATGGCTAGTCGAGTGACTCAATTCAAACTCGATGCGGCGTGGGCTAACGTGGTCGCGGACTGCCCGGCACCGGGGAAACAAGACCAGTCCATAGCAGCTCCGGGATCCAGCGGTGAGTGGTGTCTCGGACTGACGTGGACGCGGACGTTACACGGCTCGTCGTGGATACGACTCAATTCAACATGCACCACGACAGCGTGGCTGGACGTGGGCGTGCACTGCCAGACACCCCGTGTCACCCTGGACGGCCACCTGGAAGGAGGTCTCGGCCAGACGTTGACGTGGACATTACGGCTCGTCGAGTGACGTGTTTCACTCCACATTCTGTCATTCTGTCGTGGTTTGCAAGGTGGTGATGGCAGATGTAGATCCCAAAAAGCAGGCAGGAGGGAGCAAGAGGTTGTGTTTGACAAATTGTATTAAAATAAAACAAAAACAAAAATCTAAAACGTTAAAAATCATTTGAACAGAAAAATACAAAGTATCAAAAGAAAACCAAGAGTAAAAGTCCGCCAAGGTTAAACAAACACATGCACAGCATACAATTGCATACAAAGCATACAACATGCATACAAAGCATACAACAGCATTCAACAGCATTCAACAGCATTCAACAATGACCCGACAGCGAATGGTCGTGCTGGGAATCCTTTTGAGTGTCAGTGATTGGGAACGACCAGCACCTGCGAGGCAGCAGGCAGGGCTGACAGCGCTACCCGTTGGTTGCCAATTCGAACGTAGCAGTCTGCCACTGATCGGGATGACCAGCACCTGTGCAGGTGCAGGTGGGGCCGACAGCGCCACCCGTTGGTCGCCAACCAGATCATGACAGTTCATTTCCAATCGGCTTTAGTAGGCAGTAGGCGGGGGAACACCCTGAACCGGTTGCCAGTAAATGGCAATAGACAGGTGGGCCGGGTCAGCAAAATTGACAGTACATATCAAGAACTGCATATGTTTACAGATATCAACAGAACAAACCAGTAAAGTACAGTGATGCCTCGGCTTACGAAGGCTTTAGCTAACGCACTTTTCACCTTACAAACGTTAAATTCGTGAGAATATCATCTTGCCATAAGAACCTAGAAAAAATAGGCTAACCCTCCTTCCTACAGTCTTTATGGAATGTGACTGTCCCTCCCACCTCCTCCCACTCCATTCCTTCAAGCCATCAACAACCATCACAAAGGTCAATAAAACAACGTTATTATAGAGTACAGTTAATTTCTTTTATTACAATACCATAGCATATTCATTATGCATAAAATAAGGTATATTTTGTGAAGTTTTAAGTCTTATTCAGTAGGAAATGATGTTTTATGGGGATTTTGGATTGGATTATTCTCATTTTAATGGTTTTCTATGGTAAATTAATGTTTGGAAGACACACTTTTCACCTTACACACACTTTCTGGGAACCAATTAAGTTCGTAAGCCGAGGTATCACTGTATTATTCAGTCATTCATGCGGCTGGATGGATGCATGGCTTGAGGAGACCCCAATGACAAGAAGGGAGAGCCAATGTGGATGTGGAACGGTCGCGCCTTGGAATTGAAGTCAATTGACGTGGGAAAGGAGATGTGAGACAATTTATTTTCATCAATGGATGCTACCGCTTCTTGTTTGCTTTCAACATTTAGCTTATAGCAGACATGAACATTCCACCATGACGTCCGTGATCCACTTGTGAAAAGGACGCTTTGATCTTCTCCTCTTTCATCGAGAACTGCTTCATGCAACAAAGAGGGTGCAGAAAGTGCTAAATAGTGTTGATTGGTGTTGTGGGTTGTGTTTTCAATCTTACATATAATGCGTCCCAACAGTTGCAGCATTTTTTTTGTAGTCCAATGGTCGTTATGAGGAAGCATTGAGCACGACTTTGGTGTCCATCCAAGTGGTGCGAAACTCCTGTCAAGTGCTCCGATTGATCTGGTGAGCAACGTCACTTCTTAAAATTAACTTTCTATTAGCTAGCTGGCTATCTATTAGCTGTCTAGCTGGCTGGCTGTAAGCTGTCGGCTATCTGGCTATTAACTATTTATTAGCTATCCATTAGCTAGCTAGCTGCCTATTAGCTGTTAGCTGGCTAGCCGTTGGCTATTAACTGTCTAGCTGGCTGGCTGTTAGCTATCTGGCTATCTATTAGCTAGCTATTATCTATTAGCTGGCTCAATGTTGGCTATTAGCTGTCTAGCTGCGTGGCTGTTAGCTGGCTAGCTGTTGGTGATCTGGCTATCTATTAACTAGTTATTAGCTACCCATTAGCTTGCTCGCTAGCTATTAGCTGTCTAGCTGGCTGGTTGTAAGCTGTCTAGCCGTTGGCTATCTCGCTATCTATTAGCTATTTATTAGCTATCCATTAGCTAGCTAGCTATTAGCTGTCTAGCTGGCTGGCTGTAAGCTGTCTAGGTGGCTAGCTGATTGCTATCTGGCTATCTATTAGGTATTTATTAGCTATCCATTAGCTGGCTAGCTATCTTTCTATCTATTTGAGTTACTTCCGTGTTGAGCGAACGCTAGCGCGTGGCTGCCACTGCTCATCCACAGAAAAACTTTATCCTGTAACTATAAAGCGACCTTGAGAGTTTTGAAAGGCGTTTAGAAATCAAATGTAGGATTATTATGATTAAAATCACCAGCAGGTGCAGCAGCGTCGACGATAAGCCGCCCACGACGTCCAACTGCGACCTCAACTATCGGGGGGGGGGGACAAGAGAGCTAGCAGAGGCGGGGCTCAAACGGGGATCATCCATGCCATCGCCGGCAGGACAAAAAGGCTCCAAATGGCCGACGTGGCTCAGTCAACACGAGGAATGTTGTGACCGAGAGGCGGCAAGCTGCTCAGCTTTCATCGTGAAGCCATCAAGGCCGAGCGGAAGCCTTCACCTTTCTACACATGAAATAAACCATCCAGTCATCGACACGATAACGCACTCACGAGTCAACAATTTCAACGTGCTATAATCATAATAATACATTTCATTTCTAAGCGCCTTTCAAAACTCTCAAGGTCACTTTACAGTCACAGGATAAGCGTTTTTTCTGTCGGTGGCGGTGGCCACATGCGCCAGCGTTCACTCAACTCAGAAGTAACTCACATAGATAGAAAGTTAGCAAGATAGCTAATAGATAGTGAATATGTTTCCTGACTCGAAAAGCTAGCTGGCTATCTGGATAGCAAATAGATTAGTGCCACAAGGGGGAAATTTGCATTATTAGCTAGCTAGCTTCGATCCAATCCAATCCAATCCAATCCAAAAAAATACTCACTCACAAAGTCCAAGTCTTGCCTGTGGAAAATTTCCGATCATACTACATTTGATTTCTAAGCGCCTTTCAAAACTCTCAAGGTCACTTTACAGTCACAAGATAAGTGTTTTTCTTTGGGTGAGCAGCGGCAGCCAAACATGCCAGTGTTTACTCAACCCGGAATAACTCAAATAGATTGAAAGCTAGCTAGATAGCTAATAGATTGCTATAGCTAATAGATAGCTAAATAGCTAATATGTTTCCTGACTCAAATAGCTAGCTAGCTAGCTAGAAGAAAGAAGGTGGGATTGCCGCGACGTAAATGACCCGTCGGGCTCACGGTCGGCACCGCCGCCTCTTTGAGACAGGTGACCTCTTCTGGCTTTTCCGTTAGCAGGAAGAGCGATTTTTGGACAGCTCGCATGCATGGGAAGCCGTGCGTATTTGGGTCAGCAGAAAGCGGGTGCGCCGACACAGTAATAACAATCGATAACACAAAATATAAAATGATGAAAATAACACTAAAAGTTATAACATTTATAAATGAACTGTCAACATTTTGGTATACAGTGAACCCTCGTTTATCGCGGGAGATACGTTCCAAAAATAGCCCGCGATAGGTGAAATCCGCGAAGTACAATGTAGTCAGCTTTTTTCTTGTTTTTTTCAATGCAAAAATGTACATACTGCAGAATGAAACAAAAAATAAAACCTCTTTTTAAAAGAACGGTGTTGTAAAACAATATTTTGCTGCTGCGCCTATTCGTCCTGACTCCACTGCGCTGTAGCATCTTTTTCTACTGAAGGAGTCTTTCTCAAAGAGAAGAATTGTTATTGGTAGTTTTTTTGTCTTTCTTTTTTTATAGAAAAGAGAACAGCTCTTGGAGCAAAACGCTCCATGAGCTGTTCAAACCCAATGTGTTTGATGTTATTCTGCTTTGTTTGCAGTGTTGTTTGCAGTCGAAAATGACTTAACAGCCGTGTGAGTTCAAGCAAGTGAAAAAGTTCTTCCCTTGGGACAAAAGGTGTCGGCGGAGATGCGAAAGCATTGTCGAATCACCGGGGGTAGGGGGGGCGCTTGGCAAGTCGCATTCGGCGGTTCTCGCTCACCTGGATGGTCTGTCCCGGGTCTCCGGAAACCGGGCCGCCGACCAGCTTGCAGTAGAGGTCTGCCACGCTCTTGCCGGCATCGTCCTCGCCGCAGGTGGCGGTGGCGGCTATCTTGGTGCCCTCGGCCAGGTTAAAGTAGGGTGGATGCAGACTGAAGCCGTTCGGGGCCTCTTCGGCGGACACCGGAAGCGAAAGCACCAGCGCGGTCCCAAGTAACGGCAGGAAAACGACGGGCGCCATCACGGTGACGCCACCTGTGCTCGGAAACCTCGCGAGCCAAGCGGAGCGGGACGCTCGGTTGCTGTTTGGCCAAGTCGCGTCTCGAGTGAATCAAAGCCGAGTCCGTCCTCCAGCACGGCAGTCGAAGCGGTCAGGGTGCCGGCTGCGTCTCGAGTGAATCAAAGCCGAGTCCGTCCTCCAGCACGGCAGTCGAAGCGGTCAGGGTGCCGGCGTGCGTCCGCCGAGTGAGTTCGAGCCTAAAGGGGAACGTGGACGCGCCCAAGTGGGCCTCCTACTTTTGGTCACGTTACCTGCGTGCTCGTGCGCGCGCAAGATGGAGGGAGTTGGTGGCTGCTTGCAAGGGCCGAGTCACGTGATAATTCCTTTCTTTTTCAAATTCACCATCACAAAGAAAGCCTCAAATAGTCCCACAATGTGGACATTTGCAATCTACACTTGTAAAATTGACAGGTGGGCAAGAGGGGGGTCAAAAGGTAAAACAAAGTACAGTGATACCTCGGTTTACAAACGCTTAAACTCACAAACGTTGCGCCTTACGAACATTAAATTCACGAGAATATAATCTTGGAATACCAACTAGTTTTTGGGAAACACACAGAGCGCTACAATGGCTGGCAGACTAGTTTTCGGCGGAAGATCACCAAACTACCTGGCCAAACAGCTGCCGGACTACTTTTCCACACCCACTTTCTTTGAGTGTACTCAGTGCAGATGTGGTTTGTTATCGAGTGGAGTACTTTTACTATTATGGGACATAAAAAGACCCCACCACAGGCTAGTGTTCAGCCGAAGAGGACACAAAATAAAATGACGGCCGAGCAGAAGAAGATCATCAAGAAACACGAACGAGTTGTGCGGTTGTGTGACTTAGCGTCCCAGTACCAGTATGCTAAATCGACCATTGCTACGTGTGGCTAAAGGTGTTTCTGTGTTGTCTAAGCAACGGTCTCAGGCAATAGAAGAGGTTGAAAAACTTCTGTTGATTTGGATGAATGAAAAGCAGCTCGCAGGGGACAGTGTGAGTGAGGGTATTATCGCCCAGAAAGCAGAGCAACTTCACTCGGATTTCATCAAGAGGCAACTACATCAATGACCATCACGAAGGTCAATAAAACGACTTGATTATACAGTAGTTTATTTCTTTCATGACAATACAATAGCACATTTATTATACACAAAATAAGGTCTCTTTTGTGTCATTTTAAGGCTTATTTAGTAGAAAATGACGTTTTATGGGGACCTGGGAACAGATTATTCTCATTTTTAATAGTTTCCTATGGAAAATTAATGTTTGTAAGACACTTTTAGCCTTACACACACTTTCTGGGAACCAATTAAGTTTGTAAGCCGAGGTATCACTGTATGTCAAATGTCAGGAGACTGAAAAAAAAGTTTCATAAAAAGAACTGTACATAGTGCAAAGTTGAAAAATACAGTATCAAAGATGTAACTGTATTGACTCGACTGACATAAGGTGGCTATGCTATTAACAATGCATTCAATAAGGTTGAGAAGTCAGAGGTAACTTCAGTTCAGGATGTCCCCTGCCTCCTGCCCAAAGACAGCCGGGATAGGCTCCAATATATCTCTTGTGAGGATATTAGAAAATGGATGGATGGAGGAAAATCCCTCTGAATCCGTCCATTCGTCCATTTTGTAGCACTTCTTCAGGGTCCACTTTCTCCGGGAAGCCCAGAGGCTTTCCCAGGCCAGCTGGAAGACAGAGTACTTCAGTGTGTCCTGGGTCGTCTCCTGCCAGTGGGGCATGCCCGGAATACCTCACCAGAGAGCTGTCCGGAGACATGCTAATCAGATACCCGAGCCACCTTATCTTTCTCCCTTTGACTTAGATGAAAAGCGTCTGGACTCCCTCCTGGAACCAATTAAGTTCGTAAGCCGGAGCCTGGGTCCCTCCCGGATGACTAAGCCCCTCACCTTATCTCAAAGGGAGGAAACTCCTTTGGGCCACTTGTATCCGGGATCTCCTTCGTTCTATCACAGCCTGTAGCTTGTGACCAGAGGTGAGAGGAGTAACATACACTAGTCCATTGCTTCCTCAATGCGATTTGCATGTTTCCTTATCCGGTGACTGGAAAGTGTCCTTGAGAGTTTTGAAAGATGCTTAGAAATTAAATGTATTATTATTATTATTATTATTATTATTATTATTATTATTATTATTATTATTATTATTATTAAGGACAGTGATACCTTGGCTTACAAACTTAATTGGTTCCCAAAAAGTGTGTGTAAGGCAAAAAGTGTATTCCAAACATTAATTTCCCACAGGAAACCATTAAAATGAGAATAATCCATTCCCAGGTCCCCATAAAATATATTTTTCTACAGAATAAGCCTTAAAACTACACGAAATAGACCTTATTTTATGTATAACAAATGTGTTATGGTATTGTAATGAAAGAAATAAACTGTACTGTAGAATCAAGTCATTTTATTTACCTTTGTGATGGTCGTTGATGGCTTGATTATTATTAGTAGCTATCTATTAGGTAGCTAGTTGAATGTGCTAAGTAGTATAATCCGTCTGTGTAAGCTCTCAGTCGTACAGGAGTGGTCCATCGATGAGAAGGTTTCTTCAGCCGTCATCTGTACAAAAGTGAAGGTTTCGAAGTGTTACGTTTCGCCGTAAATGGGGCCGATACGACCAGTCAGACTTTAGTTCGCTGACGAAGCCTCTTGGATAGGAGGCGAAACGTCCGAAACCTTCACTTTTGTACAGATGACGGCTGAAGAAACCTTCTCATCGATAAGTAGTATAATGTAAAGCTAGCTGGCTATTATCTATATAGCTATCTATCTAGCGAGCTATCTATTAGCTATATCCTTGACAGTTTTGAAAGGCGCTAATAAATACAATGTTTTATTATTAGCTTTCTATTAGCTAGCTAGCTCGCTTTCTATCTTTTTGAGTTACTTTCAGGTTGAGTGAACGCTAGCGTGTGTGGCTGCCGCTGCTCGCCCACAGAAAAACTGATCCTGTGACTGTAAAGTGACCTTGAGAGTTTTGAAAGGCAATGGAGTGGGAGGAGGTGTGTTTCCCGAAAACTAGTTGGTATCACTGTATAGTCTTGTGTGTTTTGGAGTCTTGAGTGTTTTGGAGTGATTTAATAATAATAATAATTATAATCATCATCATCATCATCATCATCATCATTTTTTCTGTGGGTGAGTAGCATCATTCACATGCACCAGCTTTCACTCAACCCGAAATTAACTCAAATAGAAACCTAGCTAGCTAGCTAATAGATAGCTAGCTGTCTAGATAGGTAGCTGGCTAGATAGATAGCCAGCTAGATAGTAAATAGATTGTAAATAGACAGCAAATAGAAAACAAATACATAGCTAGAAAGTTAGCTAGCTAGGTAATAGACAGCTAGCTGGCTAGATAGCTAGCTGGCCAGATAGCTAGCTAGATAGCAAATAGATTGCAAATAGACAGCAAATAGAAAACAAATACATAGCTAGAAAGTTAGCTAGCTAGCTAATAGATAGCTAGATGTTGTTTCACTTGAAAATAGATTTATCCCTAAAAACCTTTAGGTATTTAAAGTTTTGGTGTGGAAATAAAAGATGGCTACCAGCTCACCCCCTATAGTGACTTTTCCCCTCACTTCCTCTGTGGAAAAGTCCAAACAAAGACATCTAAGGGTTGATGGACAACAGTCTTTGTCGTTTGTCAAGTATGAGGCCTTTTCTAGATGTCAGGACGCACCACTTGGCAAGCTCCAACGTGCTCCAACAGGCTGCAACAGGCTCCGGTGGTCCACGCCGCAAGGTCGGAAGTTGTAAACTCAAGTGGTTGTGTTGTACACAAAGGTGAGCTCACTCACTCATTTCCTTCCAAGCAATAAAAGGAAGAAGTTCCTGAGCCAAAAAACATGTTGCAACGCAAACATTTCATGATGACAGCAGTCTGCCGTTGAAAAGACACCTTCCTGCGCTAAGAATCACAATCATAAAGCCTTGGATAGTCCCTCAATGGGGACATTTGCAATCGACAGTAGCAAAATTGAAATGGAGGGGGGGGAGGGGTGAAAAGATAAAACAAAGTATTGTATGTACTGGCTAATGGCTATCTGTTCGCTAGCTAATGGCTATCTGTTCGCTGGCTAATGGCTATGTATTTGCGAGGTAATGGCTATCTATTCACTAGCGAAAGGCTATCTATTTTCTAGCTCATAACTATAACCTGTCAATTTTAGACTGTATATACTGTATGTTGAGAGTGGACTGTTTATTTGATTGCATTAGTTTTGTACTGTAAATTTATTGTGCTTCCTTGCCCGTATGTTTCATACCGCGTTCCGCTCAATTTGGCCTTTTAAATATTTTTGTCATAATAATCCATTTCATTTATAAGTGCTTTTCAAAACTCTCCAGGTCACTTTACAGTCACAGGATAAGTTAGATAGCTACCTCAATAGCTAGATAGCTAAAAGATAAATAGCCACCTCGATAATAAGGCTAATAATAACAAAGCTAATAATACGCAATACATTTGATTTGTAACATCGATGAAAAGGTTTCTTCAGCCGTCATCTGTACAAATTTGAAGGTTTCGGACGTTTCGCCTCCTATCCAAGAGGCTTCGTCAGCGAAATAAAGTCAGCCTGGTCATATCGGCCCGATTTATATATCCCTAATGTCCAGACATGGCAGCGCCGGACACAGCTATGATAGGTCCCTACTCTCAGGTTGGGGGGGAGCAGAGGACCACTCCCTGTGGCCCCACTGATTGTTCCTACATTCCTGACTAACGACTGGCCTATTTGCCCCACTCCCACCGGTATCACCTTATCAGCATTACGAATGTTGCCTAACCTGTTTTGCCTAAGCAGGCTATTGTATGAACGATCCAAATTGAACCTCACCCCACCAGACCGGTTTAATGAAGGATTTTGTTGTTTTATAAGAATCGCTTCTTTTACCCCCCTTTCAAACCATCTATGTTCTTTCGCTAAGATTTTAACCTCATTGTCGTCAAATGATTGGTTGCTAGTGTTAGGTGCAAATGTACTGCCGATTGAGGCCCACTTGTATTATCCCTGCGATGTTGATAAAGTCTTTTTTTGAGTATTCGTTGAGTCTCCCCAATATACTGCTCTTTACAATTTTCATTCTTACAATGTATTGAATAAACAACATTACTTTGTTTTTCATTTGGTAGCCTATCTTTTGGATGCACTAATTTTTGCCTTCACGTGTTTATCGGTTTGAAATAAGTAGGAATTTTGTGTTGCCAAAGGACTCTTTGTAATTTTTCAGAGACTCCTGCAATGTAAGGTACTGCTACTCCTCTCATTTTTGTATCTTGAGAATTTTTGGTTTCATTCCCTATTCTTTCTTTCTGACATTTGTTGAATGACCACTGACGGTACCCACAGTTAGTGAGTGCTCTCCTGATATGTTTTGACTCCTTTTCTCTACCTTCAGTGCTAGTTGGTATTAGTTTAGCCCTATGCTGGAGGGTTCTGATAACTCCTAGCTTGTGTTGTAAAGGGTGGTTAGAGTCAAAACGTAAGTATTGGTCAGTGTGCGTGGCCTTCCTAAAGACTTCTGTTTTTAGCGCTCTGTCCTCTTTTATAATTACTTTACAATCTTACTTACTAGCCTTACTTTAAGAAGGCTAGTTGCTTCTCTTTAATGTCCTCACGAGTAAATTTAATGTTGATGTCTACAGAGTTGAGGTGATCTGTGAAGGATTGACTTTCTTGTTTTTTAATTATGACAAAAGTACCGTCCACATATCTAAACCAGTGTCTAGGTTTTGTCCCCGGGAAGGATGTGAGGGCCTGTTTCTCCATCTCTTCCATGTACAGATTAGCCACTATGCATGGGTGAAACCGGTGAGCCCATAGCACAACCATGAATTTGTTTATAAAATTTCTCCTGAAATTGAAAATACGTAGTATTAAGGCAGATTTCCAATAATTGGCAGATGTGATCCGCTTTAAGTTTGGTTCTTTCATGCAGAGAAACGTCCGCCAGCAGTCTCGTCCTCACCACTGACACTGCTGCTGGGGTTGGGACAGATGTAAAGAGAGAAGTCACATCGTATGATGCCAAAGTTTCCTCAGGTTCCAATCTGAGGTCTTTGATCCTCTCTACAAACCCTGTGGCGTTCTCTACGTGATATTCTGTGTTACCAACCAACGGAGCTAAGATAGTTTTTAAATATTTGGCTACATTGGAGAGTCAATGCTACAAACAATGGGTCTGAGGGGGAACCCTTCTTTATGTTGTCACATCACTTGAGGCTTGAGGGCAGGGCTCGAGTGACGAAAGGAAAGCGGGGAGGTTGGATCCAAAATACACGCCGAGACAGATACTCGTAAACAAAAGTCTTTACTGAGACACGCATGCAAAAATGACAGCAGGATGAGGTAAGTGAGAGTGATCGGTGACGGCAGACCTGACGGCACGGAAGTAGCAAGGGTGGCTTTCAGAATACTCCGACGAAGACGGTATAGTGCGATCGGCAAATATAGTCAGAAGGCACAATCAAGGGAATGACAAACAGCTGTGGGAACCCAGGTGCGTGATGATGGGAGGGGCAGTCTCCAGGGAGCAGCGGAGGAGGTGACAGGAGGGGCGGGGCGCGCCCAGGACGTCGACGAGATGTGACATATGTATTTTTGGCAGGCCATAGATACATGGCGTGGCCTCTCCCGGGTATAATCTAAAATACATCTGTTTGTCTATATGTTTTCCTTTCTCTAACTTTTGGAGACAGTCATTTCTTTCTTGTATCTATTGGAAGGGTCCCTTTTTAGTTGCTCATAAGTGTTAGAATCAATGGGGTCCCACTCCAAATGCTGCTTGACTCAGGGTCTCAAGTGTCCGTGGTGAGTAGGGGGTGGGTAGAGGAAGCACTGCCCAACGTAACCATTCAGCCACTTTAATCCCTATTCCCGGACCAACCGTTTGAGGTATCTGCAGCGAATGGCACAGTCTATTCCAGCGGCTTCAACAGTTGTCTGGTTGCGCATTTCCGAACCACCCAATACCATCTGCAGAGCAACCCTGTAGAACGTCTGAATAGAACACTGTTACAGATGCTACGCACTCTCCAAGAAGAAAGGAAAGCTGAGTGGAAGACTATTTGCCTCATGTAGTTCATGCGTACAACTGTACAAGACATGAGTCCACTGGCTATTCACCGTTCTTCCTCCTCTATGGAAGGTCTCCCCGGTTGCCCATCGACCTAGTTTTTGGTCTGACAGCTGACGAAGAAGTAAAAAGCTGACAGGAATATGCACGTAAGTGGGCCTGTCGAATGCAAGATGCTTACAGAATTGCCTCAGAGAACAGTCAAAAGAGCTCTGAAAAAAGGAAGAAATACTATGACCGCGGTGTCAAAGGCATTGCACTCCAGCCAGGGGATTGTGTACTTGTCAGCAACCTATCTGAGAGAGGTGGACCTGGCAAGCTCTGGGTTTACTGGGAGGAAAGAGTCCACGGGGGTCATTGAAAGAGTGGGAGATGGACCAGTGTACAAGGTTCGGGCAGAAAACGGAGACAAAACTACCCGGGTGTTGCACCGTAATCTCCTACTGTCTGTCAATGATTTTCCAGTTGAAAAGCCCCGTAGGGTGAAAAATAAACAGAAAAAAACAGCTAGACAGACAGGCTTATAGCAGGGAAGCAGTTGGGCAGGAGTCTGGATATTCAGATGAAGAGGAGGGATGTTCATACAATCTCTGACGGTTACCTGTGTATACAAGGAAGACAGTCAGTCATCAGGTGTCTCAACCTGAACCGCACAATTTCAGAGCTGTGGCATCATAATTCCACCCCCAGGCACAAACTACGGAACCAGAGGATGGGCAGCAGCTAGAGGAAGCTTTTCCATTGGTCGCACCAGCATCATTACCAAAACCAACACCAGCTAAGTATCCGGGTTCCAGAGGTGCTTGCTTCAAGCATTTAGGAATTAACCGGCTCTGTCTACATCTAAAATTGAATCTGAGGTGGTTCTTTGAGTCAGCTAATTTAAGAGAGATGGAGAAACAGGCCCTCACATCCTTCCCGGGGACAAAACCTAGACACTGGTTTAGATATGCGGACGATACTTTTGTCATAATTAAAAAACAAGAAATTCAATCTTTCACAGGTCACTTCAACTCTGTAGACATCAACATTAAATTTACTCGTGAGGACATTAAAGAGAACCAACTAGCCTTCTTGGATTGTAAAGTAATTATAAAAGAGGACAGAGCGCTAAAAACAGAAGTCTTTAGGAAGGCCACGCACACTGACCAATACTTACTTTTTGACTCTAACCACCCTTTACAACACAAACTAGGAGTTATCAGAACCCTCCAGCATAGGGCTAAACTAATACCAACTAGCATTGAAGGTAGAGAAAAGGAGTCAAAACATATCAGGAGAGCACTCACTAACTGTGGGTACCCTCAGTGGTCATTCAACAAATGTCAGAAAGAAAGAATAGGGAATTAAACCAAAAATTCTCAAGATACAAAAAGGAGAGGAGTAGCAGTACCTTACATTGCAGGAGTTTATGAAAAATTACAAAGAGTCCTTTGGTAACACAAAATTCCTACTTATTTCAAACCGATAAACATGTCAAGGCAAAAATTAGTGCATCCAAAAGATAGGCTACCAAATGAAAAACAAAGTAATGTAGTTTATTCAATAAATGTAGCCACAAGGGGGCACAAGCCAGTGTCTTATTGTGCCGGTCCAAAGCCCGGATAAATACAGAGGGTTGTGTCAGGAAGGGCATCCGACGTAAAAATTTTGCCAAAACAAATATGCGAATCAAACCTATGAATCCCATACCGGATCGGTCGAGGCCCGGGTTAACAACGGCCGCCATTGGTACTGTTGACCTTCAGGGTGCCAGTGGAAAATGGACTACTGTTGGTCGAAGAAGGAGAGGAGGGAGGTGTGCCCGGAGGAAAAGAGAGAGATGGAACGGCAAGAGTATAGAACTAAGAGTAGGAACTTTGAATGTAGGAACAATGACAGGTAAAGGTAGAGAGCTGGTTGACATGATGCAGAGAAGGAAGGTAGACATACTGTATGTCCAGGAGACCAGGTGGAAAGCGAGCAAGGCTAGAATCTTAGGGTTAGGGTTTAAGTTGTTCTATCATGGTGAAGACAGAAAGAGAAATGGAGTTGGGGTTATCTTAAAAGAGGAGTTTGTTAGGAATGTCTTAGAAGTAAAAAGAGTATCAGATAGAATGATGAGTCTGAAGCTAGAAATTGAAGGTGTGATGTTCAATGTTGTTTGTGGGTATGCCCCACAAGTAGGATGCGAGCTGGCGGAGAAGGAGAAATTTTGGTTGGACTTTGATGAAGTCATACAGAACATCCCAAGAAGTGAGAGGGTTGTAATTGGTGGAGACTTCAATTGACATGTTGGCGCAGGAAACAAAGATGATGAGGAGGTGATGGGTAGGGTTGGACTCCAGATGAGGAACGCTGAAGGACAGATGGTGGTTGACTTTGCTAAGAGAATGGAAATGGCTATTGTGAATACTTTCTTTCAGAAGAGACAGGAACATAGGGTGACCTATCAGAGTGGAGGCAGAAGTACACAGGTAGACTACGTTTTGTGTCAACGGCGCCATCTAAAGGAAATCAGTGACTGCTGTGATGTCACGAGAGGCTGTGTCCTGGAGGGGAAATACATCCCCCTAAGATGGCTCCACCCAGAGAGAGTCTTGGCCCCAGCTGGTGGAAGACAGCAATTCAAACCACACACCTGCGGCTGATCAGGGCTTGATTGGAAAGCAGGGCTTTTAAGGCAGAGAGCCTCTGAGTGTGCAGCTGGGGGAAAGACAAGCTCGATTGCTGTGCTCTGTGGAGAAGTTGATTGCTGCGTGGAACTCATTGCCAGTTGGGACCACACGACTGGACACTGGATTTGAACCTAGCTAAGGTGGCTAGGCTACATGACGAGGACGTCAAGAGGGGTGAGACCTAGAGACTCTTGTAAAGAACCCCGTCTTCAGTTTTTACCTCAGAAGAGACTTTATTTGGATTTAAGGAGCAGAAGAGACTTTATATGGATTTAAGTATCAGAAGAGACTTTATTTTGATAAGTATTGGAAGAGACACTATTCAAACCTTTGTTGCTTGTGAATTTCCCCTGGAACCCTTGATTAAAACCTTTTGTGTGTATCGAAACCTGTCGTCCATTGCACTTCTTGTCCCGTCCCGCTGAGAGCTAGCCTCTCATGATATCACACTGCAAAGTCGTGGTTGGTGAGAGTGTAGCCAGACAGCATAGGTTGGTGGTGTGTAGGATGACGCTGGCAGTGAGGAAGATGAAGAAACCAAAGGCTGAAGTGAGGACAAAATGGTGGATGTTGAAAAAGGAAGAGTGTTGGATGATATTTAGGAAGGAGGTAAGACAAGCACTGGGTGGGCAAGCGGTCCTTCCAGATGACTGGCAAACTACAGCAAACCTAATCAGAGACACGGGTCGGAAAGTACTTGGTGTATCGAGTGGAAGAAAGGTAGATAAGGAGACTTGGTGGTGGAACGGGGAGGTGCAGGAGTGTATACAGAGAAAGAGGTTAGCAAAGAAGAAGTGGGACACTGAGTGGACGGACAAGAGTAGACAGCAGTACAAGGAGATGCAGCGCACGGTTAAAGTAAAGGTGGTAAAGGCCAAACAAGAGGCCTATGATGACTTGTATGCTCGGCTGGACAGCAAGGAAGGTGAGACTGATCTTTACAGGCTGGCGAGACAGAGAGACAAAGATGGTAAGGACCTGCAGCGGGTTCGGGTAATTAAGGATAGAGATGGCAATGTATTAACAGGTGCCAGTAGTGTGATGGCAAGATGGAAAGAGTACTTTGAAGAATTGATGAATGAGGAAAATGAGAAGGAACAAAGAGTAGAAGACGTGACTGTTGTGGACCAAGACGTAGCAAGCATTAGCAAGGATGAAGTGAGGAGGGCGCTGAAGAGGATGAAGGTGGGAAAGGCACTCGGGCCTGATGATTTACCAATCGAGGTATGGAAGCGGTGGTGTTCCTGACTGGGTTATTCAACAAGATTTTGGTTGATGGTGATGGTGAACAGATGCCTGAACATTTGTGAGCAGCAGTATGGCTTCATGCCAAAAAAGAGTACGACAGACGTAGTGTTTGCTTTAAGAATGCTGATAGAGAAATACAGAGAAGGTCAGAAGGATTTGCATTGTGTCTTTGTAGATCTGGAGAAAGCGTATGACAGGGTGCCCAGAGAAGAGCTGTGGCATTGCATGAGGAAGTCTGGAGTGACGGAAAAGTATGTCAGAGCGGTGCAAGACATGTATCATGACTGTAAGACAGTTGTGAGGTGTGCTGTCGGTGTGACTGAGGAATTCAAGGTGGAGGTGGGACTCCACCAGGGGTCAGCTCTTAGCCCCTTCTTGTTTGCTATGGTGATGGACAGGCTGACAGACGATGTTAGACAAGAATCTCCTTGGACCATGACGTTTGCAGATGACATTGTAGCGAGAACTGGGAACAGGTGGCAGAGAAACTAGAGATGTGGAGATATGCCCTGGAAAGGAGAGGAATGAAGATCAGTCGCAGCAAGACGGAATATATGTGTGTGAATGAGAGGGATCCAAGTGCAAGAGTGATGCTACAGGGAGAAGAGATAAAGAAGGTGGAGGATTTTAAGTACTTGGGGTGAACTGTCCAGAGCAATGGAGAGTGTGGAAAAGAGGTGAAGAAGCGTGTCCAGGCAGGCTGGAACGGCTGGAGAAAAATGTCAGGTGTGATGTGTGATAGAAGGGTTTCAGCTAGGATGAAAGGAAAAGTGTATAAAACCGTGGTGAGATCAGCCATGATGTTTGGACTGGAGACAGTGCCACTGAAGAAAAGACAGGAAGCAGAGCTGGAGGTAGCAGAGCTGAAGATGTTGAGGTTTTCTTTGGGAGTGACCAGGTTGGGTAGGATCAGGAATGAGTACATTAGAGGGACAACTCCTGTTAGAGGCTTTGCAGAGAAAGTCAGAGAGGCCAGACTGAGATGGTTTGGACATGTCCAGAGGAGTGAGAGTGACTATATCGGGAGAAGGATGCTGAGTCTTGAACTGCCAGGCTGGAGACTGAGAGGAAGACGGAAGAGGAGGTTTATGGATGTGGTCAAAGAGGACATGAAGGTAGCTGGTGTGAGAGAAGAGGATGCACCAAACCGGGATAGATGGAGGACACTGATTCGCTGTGGCGACCCCTGAGGGGAAAAGCCGAAAGGAAAAGAAGAAGAAGAAGTAATTTATTCAATACATTGTAAGAATGAAAAGTGTAAAGAGCAGTACATTGGGGAGACTCAACAAATTCTCAAAAAAAGACTTTATCAACATCGCAGGGATAATACAAGTGGGCCTCAATCGGCAGTACATTTGCACCTAAAAGCTAGCAACCACTCATTTGACGACAATGAGGTTAAAATCTTAGCGAAAGAACATAGATGGTTTGGATTGGATTTGCCTTTATTAGTCTCGCAGTTGAGAAATTTACATTTCACAGCAGCAAAGTTATGAAAGAAATGAAAGTAGAAAAGCAAAACACAGGAGCTGCTGGAAAGGCAGCCACTCTCGCAGCGCCGTCTTGAAGTCAAAAGAACAAAAAAAACAAGTAACAAATAACATGACAACACAAAGACACAGAGAGACATTCATTCTTAAGCACTTTCTGTACCCTCTTTGTTACATAAAGCAGTTCCAGATGAAAGGAGGAGGAGAGGATCAAAGCGTCTCTTCACCAGCGGATCAGGGACATCATGGTGGAATGTGCACGTCGACTACAAGCTAAATGTTGAAAGCAAACACGCAGCTGTAGCATCCATTGACGAAAAGAGATTGTCTCACATCTCCTGTCCCCCATAAATCAGCTTCAATTCCATCCCGCAACAATTCCATATACGCATCGGCGCTCTGCGCTGACGCTCCTTTCTTCTTATCGCGGGCTCCTCAAGCCATGCATCCATCCAACCGCAGACTGTCCAACAGCACCGACCTTCCACTGAACAAAGCGGGGCTGTGAAGATGCTGCCCATTACAGGCGCAAAAAAGCACAATGGCCCCTTTGGTGTCCAGCGATGGCAGTCGAATGGCACCGACATTCCTCCCATTCAAAAACAGTACTGGCATATTCATGCTGCCGAAAAGGTGCAACCGCTCAGCACAGTCTCCTCCTTGATGAATGTCGTGGTCAAAAATGCTGAAAAACAATCCGTATCCGTTCCACACGACGCACAACAACACAAAGTGACAAAAGAAAATACAAAAACAAGACAAAAACAACAAAAAAAGCAAGGCTCATCAGAGCACTTGCTGACGGCTGCCTACTCGGGCGCCATCTTGGACTTTGAAAGGGGGGTAAAAGAAGTGATTCTTATAAAACAACAAAATCCTTCATTAAACCGGTCTGGTGGGGTGAGGTTCAATTTGGATCGTTCATACAATAGCCTGCTTAGGCAAAACAGGTTAGGCCACATTCGTAATGCTGATGAGGTGATACTGGTGGGAGTGGGGCAAATAGGCCAGTCGTTAGTCAGGAATGTAGGAACAATCAGTGGGGCCACAGGGAGTGGTCCTCTGCTCCCCCCAACCTGAGAGTAGGGACCTATCATAGCTGTGTCCGGCGCTGCCATGTCTGGACATTAGGGATATATAAATAGGGCCGATACGACCAGTCAGACTTTAGTTCGCTGACGAAGCCTCTTGGATAGGAGGCGAAACGTCCGAAACCTTCAAAATTGTACAGATGACGGCTGAAGAAACCTTCTCATCAATGGACCACTCCTGTACGACTGAGAGTTTACACAGACGTATTTGATTTGTAAGCACATAAGTTATATAGCTAGCTTGATAGCTAGCCAGCTCGATAGCTATATAGATAGCCAGCTAGATAATAATGCTAATAATAAGAATGCCAATAACAATACCAGTGTTTGAGATAACGTCTGCCCGGATGCCCGAGGCATGTAGCTTTTACGCCGGGCGTACAACTTCCAGAATCTCTCTGCCCGGGTGGCGACAACTTTTTTCAGAAAAAAAAAAGATTGTTTTTCTTTCAAATCAAACGTTTGCTTTATTCCGATTTCGTAATATTTATTTGGTTTGAAATTTCGGTTCGTTTGGCAATTTTTAATTTCAGTTCTTTGGCAATTGACATACTCGGCAGCCAATCGAATAACTTCACAGCCAGACTTTCCCGAACGTTATCAAAATTTATGACGGTACAAAACGTAAACGTACATTGAGCGCATCGTGGAAAGAGCAGTTTACGTGGCTTGCATCAGACGACGCAACGCAAATATTGCACTGTGCAACCTGCCGGGAAGTGTATGGACAAAGGATATTTACGACAAATTAAGCAAGGGAGCATTCGTGGTAGGTACATCAATTACAGTGAGACCTCAACTTACGAACTTAATTGGTTCCCAGACAGTGTAAGGCGAAAAGTGTGTAGCTCAAAAAAAATCCCATAGGAAACCATTACAATGGGAATAATCCGTTCCCGGGTTTCCATAAAATATACTTTTCAACTAAATAAGCCTTAAAACTACACACAACCTACCTTATCCTATGTATAATAAATGTGCTATTGTATTGTAATGAAAGAAATACACTGCACGGTATAATAAAGTCACTTTATTTACATTTGTGATGGTCATTAATGGCTCTTAATTGACACCTGTTGCTTTGACTTGTAAAGTCTTACGAAACTGAGGCATCACATTATCATTCATCATGTTGATGATTCTCATAGCCTTTTCTGGATGGAACGGTTCAATAAAAGCCTGCACATCAACTGCTGAATGACCTGCTTCTGCTTGTCCTCTTGAAGGCAAATCAAATTCTCTATGTTGATGACCTCATTATGGTCAGCAACAAGCTCCTCGCTGTCATCTGCATTCACTTCGAGTCCCGTAGGTGCTGGCAGATTTTATTACAACAAAAGGCACAAGTCCGATGATGCCACGGACGCGGAATAAAACGCGACAAAAGAAGGTGGGCGGGGCGAATAAAATGGCACACTCGCGATCGGAAACCGGAAAGCAACAAACTTACGCGATCGCGTCTAACAATCACCTCGTGTAAAGCAAACTGTTGGATTTGCCAGCACAAGTCACAGCGATGCCCTTCAGTCATAATCATGTCACTGGTGAGGTGACAGTGACTCGTTGAAATGAAATTGAAGTGTCGCGAGCGGCGGCCTCGCCCCAGCTGTCAACTCGCACGTGACAATTTAGCGTGACTATTGACACGCTGTTTGGTTGTGTGTGAAAACACTAGCTCTGATTGGCTTACCATGACACATGACTCTACCCTTTAGCCAATCACAACCACTTCTATCGCATCTTGACAGGGGGTGCGTTCAAGTGTAGCAACACAGAAACGTTGGCAAGTGTTTTTCCCTGCTCATTCGGTTAGACCAGACATCGGCAACCCGCGGCTCCGGAGCCGCATGTGGCTCTTTCACCCCCCTGCTGCGGCTCTAGAAAATAAATAATGAGTATTTAATTTAATGTATATTATTTTAGTTTGTTCATTTTTAAAATGTAATGTCCATCAACAGTGGACGTATATCCGGTCACAACCGCCAAATTGCGCACGATTTCTTGAATTTTTCGACCCCCAGTTAGGCCAACTATGGATAAATCTAACAAAAGTGTCTGAAGAAAACAGAACGTTTAATGATACGTGGGCAGATTCGTTCGCCTTCACTGCTGACAAGATGGGTTTACCGGTATGCTTAATATGTAATGAGAGGTTAGCAAACAAAAAGTCAAATGTCGCAAGACATTTCCAGAACAAACACACAGCTTTTGCTCAAAAATATCCGGATGGAGATGAGTGAAAAAGACCCGTTTCGGAACTGATGCGGAAGGCTGATCAGAGCAAAAATCATTTTATGAAGTGGATGAAATCTACAAATTCAGCTACATATGCTAGTTTTGTGGCCGCTCAGGAAAGAGTCAGGCACGGGAAGCCGTTCACAGACGGAGAATATATAAAAGAATCATTCATTAAGATGTCAGAACATCTATTCAGACTTTAAAAACAAGAGTGAAATTGTGCAGAAAATCAGGGACATGCCCCTCTCTGTCCCTCATTAAAAACAGACATCGCTCACGCCTGACAGACGACAGCTTACAGTCCTGTGTGAAGATGAAGGTAACGTCATACAGCCCTGATGTGCAGAGGCTGTGAGCTGAGGTGCAGGAGCAGAAATCACATTAACCAGGTGATAAATATTGTATTTGCCATTTTGCAAATATTCTTTTTTTTTATTAATAGACATTGGATATTATATTTTAAAACATAGATGGTTTGAAAGGGGGGTAAAAGAAGCGATTCTTATAAAACAACAAAATCCTTCGTTAAACCGGTCTGGTGGGGTGAGGTTCAATTTGGATCGTTCATTCAATAGCCTGCTTAGGCAAAACAGGTTAGGCAACATTCGTAATGCTGATGAGGTGATACCGTTGGGAGTGGGGGAAATGGGCCAGTCGTTAGTCAGGAATGTAGGAACAATCAGTGGGGCCACAAGGAGTGGTCCTCTGCTCCCCCCAACCTGAGAGTAGGTACCTATCATAGCTGTGTCCGGCGCCGCCATGGCTGGACATTAGGGATATATAAGTAGGGCCGATACGACCAGTCAGACTTTAGTTCGCTGACAAAGCCTCTTGGACAGGAGGCGAAACATCCGAAACCTTCAAATTTGTACAGATGACGGCTGAAGAAACCTTCTCATCAATGGACCACTCCTGTACGACTGAGAGTTTACACAGACGTATTATATTTGAAAGTAATCTTCAACCAAACGTCTTTATTTCGGAGTTTAAAATGTTTTTGTTGCATGCAGAAATGTAATTTAGCTTCTCTGTAACAGTTCATTGATTCATAAATGCAACACACTAGTTTGTTTATGCATATATAAAGGTAAAAAACCATGATGAAAAGATGCAGTGTTGTCTTCATTTTAAATGTAAAAAGGATTTTGTGGCTCCCAGTGTTTTCTTTTCTGTGGGAAATGGGTCCAAATGGCTCTTTGAGTCGTAAAGGTTGCCGACCCCTGGGTTAGACAATGCTTTCCAAACAGCCGAGTCATAAGAAGTCGTGCGCTATTCTCGAACCTGAACGCACCCAGTCTTGGATGACAAATAAACAGAGTAGACGTGTACGGCTGGTAGTTTCTTCAATTTATTCATATTAACGCACCACATTTGAACTGAGGCTGAACACGAGCCTGTGTTGTTTGTTTTCCGGTCCCATAATAGTGAAATTATGTGCAAAAAGCTCCTCGGAGGCGATAGACATGTGAATTCAGAGAGGAGGTGTGGAAAGCAGCGCTGGCTGAAGCGCTGTTCGGTCGTGTGCTTCCGCCGAAGATTACTCCCCCAGATGCGAAGGTTGTGTGCTTTGGTGTTCCAGCCGTGGTGGGTAGGTATTATGAAAATAGTGCTTATTATAAGGTTTAATTTTCATAAATTTGACATTCGTAAGACGAAAACTTCGTAAAATAAGGTGTTCGTAAATTGAGGTCTCACTGTACTCCATTTTAAAGTCTTGTTCTGTTATATATTCTGATTATCAAGCCTTAATACTTTGCAACAATGGTTTTTTTTTTGCGATTGGTTGTCTTGTGTTTCAAATTGTGAAAAATCGGGCAGGCAACTTTATGGCCGGGCCAGCAACTTTTCAGAGGTGTCTGCCCTGGTGTCCAGTAACTTTTTGTCACGAGTTTCAGACACTGATGATACATTTGATTTGTAAGCGGCTTTCAAAACTCTCAAGATCACTTGACAGTCACAGGAAAGTTAGATAGCTAGCTCAATAGCTAGCCAGCTAGATAGCTATATAGCTAATAGATGGCCAGCTAGATAATAATGCTAATAATAATACATTTGATTTCTAAGCGTCTTTCAAAACTCTCAAGGTCACTTTACAGTCACAGGATATTTTTTTTCTGTGGGTGAGAAGCGGGAGCCACACGCGCCAGCGTTCACTCAACCCAGAATAACTCAAATAGATATGTTAGATAGCTAGCTTGTAATCACACGCACACGTAAATTCACCAATCCATGTCGGGTTCGCTACATGGCATTTTTGTGCCCTTGGCGTGTGATCCTGGTCCGCATAAATCGCGATAAACGAGGGTTTACTGTAATTTAGATGATACGAAGCTGGAGGTATCTCAGAGTGAAACGGGGGTGGCTGCACAAAAGCCAAATGCTGCCTCCTCGTGGGAGGGAAAAAAACATTGCTAGAAGTCGAACCAGCACTTTGTCGGGAACCAAGCATGAAAAAAAAAAAAACGGAACAAATTGGGGGATGGTGCTTCACAACATGCTTTTCAATTCTCGAATAAATTCAGGAATTGCAGCGATTGAGATCTGAAAGCAAAGTTTCAAAATAAAACGATGGGGACAACGTGACATTTGATGGTTCCATTTTATTGAACAGCCGTTTGTCAATCAGATGTTTCTGCGGAAAGAAAGGACATTTTTTTAAGAACACGTCAAAGTCGGTCTTGATGACAAAAGTCTTCTTACTTGGCAACAACGCTGTCATTCTTTGCCAGCCTGAGGATGGAATCGTCGGACTCGCCCTGGTGGGGTTAAGGCGCAGAGTCAACATTTGAAGGCCTTTGAAAGATGGCGAAGGCCCATGCAAAGCTCACTCACCATCCGACGGATGGCGCCGCAGATGGCGTAGGTCTTGAACTGACCGTTGAAGCGACCTGTCACCTTGTCCACCTGCGGCCAACATCCACCAACCAAGGACAAACAACTTTAGTTCGGACAACGGGTGGGCAAACTACCGTAGTTGCGAACTGTTGGGCCTCAAGTTTGGTAACGACATTGAGCTTCAATTACCAACGCCAACTACAACGTTTACATTCACGGCATCCAAACAAAGAGCAATGGGGGCGATGTCGGAAGATTGCTGCCAATCTATTAGCTATCTATTGGCTAGCTAGCTAGTTAGTGCTGGCTATCTAGGTATCTATTGGTTATCTTTCCGGCTGGCTAGCTAGTTATTAGCAATCTATTAGCTGAGTGGCTGTCTATCTATTGGCTATGTGGCTGGCTGTCTGTTAGCTATCTATCCGGCTAGCTAGATATGTATTAGCTATCTATTAGCTGGGTCTCTATTAGCAATTTATTAGCTGGCTAGCTGGAAATCTATTAGCTGGCTAGCTAGCTGGCTATATATTAGCTGACTATTAGCTAGCTAGCTTTCTATCCTTTTGAGTTACTTCCGAGTTGAATGTTGAACGCTAGCGCGTGTGGCTGCCGCTGCTCCCCCAAAGAAAAACATCCTGTGACTGTAAAGTCACCTTGAGAGTTTTGAAAGGCGCTTAGAAATCAAATGTATATTATTGTTATTATTATACAGTAAAGATCTTAGATGGTGAACAGATGTCTGAAGAATGGAGACGAAGTGTACTTGTGCCCATTTTTAAGAACAAAGGAGATGTGCAGAGTTGTACTAACTACAAAGAAATAAAGTTGATGAGCCATACAATGAAACTTTGGGAAAGAGTAGTTGAAGCTAGACTAAGAGCAGAAATGAACATTTGGGAGCAGCAGTATGGCTTCATGCCAAAAAAAAAAAAAGAGTACGACAGATGCAGTGTTTGCTTTAAGAATGCTGATAGAGAAGTACAGAGAAGGTCAGAAGGAATTGCATTGTGTCTTTGTAGATCTGCAGAAAGCGTATGACAGGGTGCCCAGAGAAGAGCTGTGGCATTGCATGAGGAAGTCTGGAGTGACAGAAAAGTATGTCAGAGCGGTGCAAGACATGTATCATGATTGTAAGACAGTTGTGAGGTGTGCTGTCGGTGTGACTGAGGAATTCAAGGTGGAGGTGGGACTCCACCAGAGGTCAGCTCTGAGCTCCTTATTTGCTATGGGGATGGACAGGCTGACAGACGATGTTAGACAAGAATCTCCTTGGACCATGATGTTTGCAGATGACATTGTGATCTGTAGCGAAAACGGGGAGCAGGTGGCGGAGAAACTAGAGATGTGAAGATATGCCCTGGACAGCAGAGGAATGAAGATCAGTCGCAGCAAGACGGAATAAATGTGTGTGAATGAGAGGGATCCAAGTGCAAGAGTGATGTTACAGGGGAAAGAGATAAAGAAGGTGGAGGATTTTAAGTACTTGGGGTCAACTGTCCAGAGCAATGGAGAGTGTGGAAAAGAGGTGAAGAAGCGTGTCCAGGCAGGCTGGAGCGGCTGGAGAAAAATGTCAGGTGTGATGTGTCATAGAAGGGTTTCAGCTAGGATGAAAGGAAAAGTGTATAAAACAGTGGTGAGACGAGCCATGATATTTGGACTGGAGACAGTGCCACTGAAGAAAAGACAGGAAGCAGAGCTGGAGGTAGCAGAGCTGAAGATGTTGAGGTTTTCTTTGGGAGTGACCAGGTTGGGTAGGATCAGGAATGAGTACATTAGAGGGACAACTAATTTGAATCGTATACATATATATCCGAGAATATCGATATAACGAGACTTTACTGTATTTATATATATATATATATTGCATGTAATTTTCTCCGTGCGTGCATAGAAATAGTATCGATATAACCGGGACTATCGATATATCCGATATCGATATAACGAGACTTTACTGTATATATATATATATATACATATATATATATATATATATATATATATATAGTAAAGTCTCGTTATATCGATATTCTCGGGAGTCGGAAAAAAGATCGATATAACCGGACTATCGATATATCCGATCCTGCGGCATCTAAATTTTCTCCTTGCATTCATAGATCTGTACCACTGAGAGCTTACACAGGCGTAAATCAAGTGAAGAAGAACCAATACCTCAGCTATGTTGATTTGGACAGAAGCGTGGTCTTTTGCTCCGATGATTCTGTTGCTGGCAGAGCTTCAACAAACAAACAGAAGAAATCAGGTTGAGAAATATCATTTCTTATCGTTGGTGATGTTACGTTCGAGTCAAATTGAGCCAATGAAAACCTTTTTAGAGTTACGCTGGCCTATGAATGGATGAGACATGAATGGATGACAGGGCGTTTGTATTCTAACAAACACGGTGGGATGCAGGATACAAGAAAGGAGTTGACTTCAACAAGCATCGTGGAATTTCACAATTTTGATTTGCATTCATAGATAGAATCTAAAAATAATAATACATTTGATTTCTAAGCAGCTTTCAAAACTCTCAAGGTCACTTTACAGTCACAGGATCAGTTTTTCTGAGGGTGAGCAGCGGCAGCCACATTCTTTAGCGTTCACTCAACCCGGAAGTAATTCAAATAGATAGAAAGCTAGCTAGCTAATAAATAGCTAATAGATAGCCAGATAGCCAACAGCTAGCCAGCCAGCTACAGTTAATAGCTAGCCACTTTGCTAATGATAGCTAATAATAATACATTTGATTTCTAAGCGCCTTTCAAAACTCTCAAGGTCACTACAGTCACAGGATCAGTTTTTCTGTGGGTGAGCAGCAGACACACGCGCTAGCGTTCACTCAACCCGGAAGTCACTCAAATAGAAAGCTAGCTAATAGATAATAGATAGCCAACAGCGAGCCAGCTTACAGTGATCCAGCTAGACAGCTAATATCTAGCCAGGTAGATAATGACAGCTAATAATAATAATAAATTTAATTTCATAAGCGCCTTTCAAAACTCTCAAGTGACTTTCCAGTCACAGGATCGGTTTTACTGTGGGTGAGCAGCGGCTGCCACATGTGCCAGCATTCACTCAACCCGGAAGTAATTCAAATAGACAGAGCTAGCTAGCTAATAGATAGCCAGATAGACAATAGCTAGCCAGCTAACAGCCAGCAAGCCAGATAGCCAACAGGTATTGGTGCGCCCAGGCCTTGACTTTGACACCTGCGATCGACAGTTTCCGCTGCTTGGATGTTTAAGTTCAAACCTGTCAATTTGTACTGTCACAAAATTCGGATTAAGCCAACAAGGCCATTTTAATTTCGAGTAGCTATGGTACATTTAAAAACGAAAAGGAACTGTGGCTCTTATTTAATTGAGTGAAACAGCAAAAATAGGATTGGACGTCACTCGCAAGGAAAACCATTTTTGTGATATTCAAATCATTCTTTTCTCCGTTCCAAATGACTGACCAACATCTCCTGGCGTGACCGGTCAGTCATTTTTATTATCGAGGAGGCAGCGTTCGGGGCTTCCATGTTCTGGGTAGAGGGGTTAATGCCAAAAATAGTGTTCCAAAAACACGGAATAACTATTCAATATCTTACGTCTGTGTAAACTCTCAGTCGTACAGGAGTGGTCCATCGATGAGAAGGTTTCTTCAGTCGTCATCTGTACAAAAGTGAAGGTTTCGGACGTTTCGCCTCCTATCCAAGAGGCTTCGCTGACGAAGCCTCTTGGATAGGAGGCGAAACGTCCGAAACCTTCACTTTTGTACAGATGACGACTGAAGAAACCTTCTCATCGATATTCAATATCTTCTTTTTCTTTCGGCTTTTCCCTTGAAGGGGTCGCCACAGCAAATCAGTGTCCTCCATCTTTAGAGGTTTGATCTGCATGTTTGTTTTGGCCAAGCCTTTACGCCGGATGCCCTTCCTGACGCAACCCTCTGTATTTATTCGGGCTTGGGACCGGCACAAGAAGACTTATGTCCCTTTGTGGCTACAAAACAAGCAACTTGCTCAGTAAAAAGCTCCCAAACACAAAATGGTCATCGGCACAGCAACATTACAAAAAGAAAAAACTATACTCACCATTTGATGACAATGCGTTGTATATTAGTGTAATATTTTTTATTTAATATGTTTTATTACTTTACATTCTGGTACAGGATGTTAGTCTACATATACATACACTACATGAATTTAAGCTAAAGTATGTGACATAGCAGTATCTTTTTCACATTTTGTTTTTATCTCCCTCTTCCAGCTCTCAATCTGAAGCCTGGACGCCGCAGGCCCCAAATTCAATATGTGTTTGGCCAAAAGGGCGCAAAGCCCCCCAAAAGTCGATGTATACGTGGTTGCTGAACCGCGACCACGGAGGTGTCGAGAGTATAGTGATACCTTGGCTTACGAACGTCAGAGGTAACGAATCTTTTGCCTTATGAACGTTAAATTCGTGAGAATGTAATCTTGGTATACCAACTACTTTTCGGGAAACGCATGGAGCGGCTGGCGGACTAGTTTTCGGCAGAAGAACACCAAACCACACAGTGGAACAGCGCCACGGTGGCTGGCGGACTAGTCTTCCACACCCACTTTTTTTCAGTGCACTCAGTGCAGACGTGGTATGTTATGGAGTGGAGTACTGTTGCTTTTTTTGGGACCGGAAAAGACTAGTGTGAAGCCGAAGAGGACATAAAAGAAAATGACGTCGAGCAGAAGGAGATCATCGAGAAACACCAACGAGGTGTGCGTTTGTGTGACTAAGCGTCCCAGTACCATTACGCTAAGTCGACCATTGCTACATGCGGCTAAGGGTGTTTCTGTGTTGTATAAGCAACAGTCTCAGTCAGGCAATGGAAGAGGTTGAAAAACTTCTGTTAACTTGGATGAAAACAAAGCAGCTAGCAGGGGATAGTGTGAATGAAGGTATTATCGCCCAGAAAACACTGCAACTTCACTCCGATATCGTCAAGAGGCAACTACATCAACGACCATCACAAAGGTCAATAAAACGACTTGATTATACAGTAGTTTATTTCTTTCATTACAATACAATAGCACATTTATCATACATAAAATAAGGTATATTTGGTGTCGTTTTCATGTTTATTTAGTACAAATGTGTGTTTTATGGGGACCTGGAAACGGATTATTCTCATTTTTAATGGTTTCCTATGGGAAATTAATGTTTGGAAGACACTTCGCCTTACACACACTTTCTGTGAACCAATTAAGTTCATAAACTGAGGTTGCTGCGGTCAAGCCAGCCTCCACTCGTAAAATTCAAGTTAAGTGAGTCACCACATCGATTAACAACATTGTGTAATACCCCCTTCTGCCGTCAGCGAGCGGCGTAGGCCACCTTCGAACTAAAAGCGTATAAGTACACGCACGGCAGTGGTTTGGATTTTGAAGGAAATAAATACATTTAGTTAGCCATTTTAAACATTGTAGTATCCATCCATCCATTTTCTGTTCCGCTTATTCCTCATCAGGGTTGCGGGGGGTGCTGGAGCCTATCTCAGCTGCCCGAAGACGTTGTAGGATGAACATTAAAATAGTGAGCTAATCAGTATAAATGGTGCTTTGTTTTCAGTGGATGGATGAGGGAGCAGATGTGGAATGTGTGTCGGAGTTGTATTTTTGCAGGCACTAGGGAGTCGAGGGGTCCGCTGATTCTCATCACCCAAAGGAGAGGAAAATTTACCACCTGACCAATGCTGCAGGGAGGTGAAAGGTTACAACATAAACCAACGCTGACTTGGCAAAGGCAACTTGAGACATCTCCGCGACATCCCGCCAGAAAAATGACGACATCAGAGTAGAGGAATCCAATCAACTGCTGATTTCTTTGTTTGAGCCAAATTTGAATATGCATGTAGTACCCGTTAAAAAGGGGCTCCTGTCTCTCCCCTGACTCTCTCACTCCTGACTTTGACACAGAATTCTGCATTAGATCAAATTGTTAGGAATAAACCATCTATGAGTAACTTGCCGGCTTCTTTGGTGATCTCTCTCACAACAAACATGCCAATTATTAGGTTACAACGTTGCGCAATTTAAAAAGATAACCGTAAAATGCTGATATTAGCCTGTAAATTTAACCTAACAATTTAAAGGACAACCGACGTCTCCGGACAAGTTGTGTCCATAATTTGTAAAATGGCTTCAAATGACTTCTACTGAGCGTATTTTACAAAGATTCCACCGCATATAGCTATATTTTACGTTGTAAGACTCGTGCTGAATATTCCGGAAGTCTTGTTTTTGAGTTGGTGACGAGTCCGTACGTGACGTCACTAAAGGACCGCCCCTGACCGAAAAAAAAAGGACACATTGTAGCAGTCCTTCCATCACGTCAATGCTTGTTTGGTCTGATAACCTCGTGTTGCGCCAGAAGAGGGCGTCCAAGCTCCATATAAGGAATTTATCAGCCTGTGGAAACACAATACACTGTCATGTCTACAAGAGGTCGCCATTTTCTGCCTCTTTTCTGGGACGCTACATTGCAGTCCAGATGCCTCAAAATGACACGGGATAAATTCTTTAATCACTTGAAAACATGTATGATTTCCTCTTCAGAACTATTTGAATCATATTCATAACTGGATGTGTAACAAGAAAGCATATTCTCCGAATATAAAGCCATTGTTTTGATTCTCCAGCAATGCAAGACGTCTTGGCGTGACTTCACGAACTGGGGGCGGGACTTTCTGAAAATGCTCAATTCGCAGCTCATTTTTTTGCAGATTGTGGACACTTTAAGTCATGTTTATTGGTGGTTTGCATTTGAATAAAAATATCATACGGCATGTTTTGGGTATTTTAGATGCTATAGAACATTTTTCTGATGGCAGTTAGGAAATCGAAATCGATGGACCACTCCTGTACGACTGAGAGCTTACACAGACGACAGTTAGGAAACAAAAAAGTGACGTCGGTTGTCCTTTGAATAAACAAATGTCAAATAAGCGGTTTATTGGCTGTTGGGTAACGATAACCTTCACCAAGGAAGAATAAGAACTCTCATAACAGTGTCAAGAAGCGTTCTCTTTGTTGAGACGCTTTCATTTTGAAGGTGGCCAATGGCTCTCTCCGGCGACAGGTTGCAGTAATGCACAGTATCGACAATCACAGTGGTGGGTCACTTGACTTTTGCGAGTGGAGGCCGGCTTGACCGCGGTAGTATTTTCAAACGTTACGGGCATCGAAGCCACATAACTAGTGGCCGCGTCGAGTAGTGGGGGTCATCTAAGTTACTTTTAGGACATTTGCTCACCATTTCCGAGGGACGTAGAGGTCCACAAATTCACCAGCGTCGTTCTGCATGTTGATTCGCACGCCGTCGACAAAGCTGTCGGGAACATTTCACGTTAATATTTTCACAACACACAACTCTGATATTTCTCGCACCCAATTCGCAATGCAAAAAAAGTCCTTCGCATTTCAAGATGTGTCGGACAAAAGGCAGTAGTAGATTCTTTAGCAACTGTTAGCACCGCACCAACGTGGCTCGGTCGGAACGAAGCGGCGTGGAAGCGAACATTTTGAACAGCAATTTGGCTTCTTTTACTTCAAACGGACGCACGCAGTAACACTGCGCGCCCAACGAGTACAAACATCCGCAGAATACAATTTTACATCGCCGCAAGTGACAATTTAAGAGGATTTTAAGAAGAACAAGGCAAAAACTGACCGTATGAGACAGAGGGACGATAGGAAAGGAAGGAAGGGGCGGGGCTTTTTTCGTCTTCTTCGAGTTTGTGACGGCGGTTGACATCCTGCTGCGCATTGCCGCCATCTGTCGTTTTCCGTTGCGTTATTGATTAATTTTCGACCTATTTGAACATGTAATAATAAAACTTTCTGTCCACGATTTTGTGCATTTACTCGAAGTACTTTGTTTTTTCCCCACACCTTCCAAAAACATGCCAATCTGGTGAACCAAATCCTCGATTTTTCCACCGCCGTCAAGCCAGCCACCGCTCGCCAAATTGAAGTGAGCCGCCACAACGATTGACAACACTCTGCATTCCGGTAGTCTGCTCGCGACCGGTTTGGGCCACCTTCGACATAAAAGCAAATAAAAAGTACATGCACGTCAGTGGTTTCGATTTAAATCAACAAATGTATATTAAGCTGTTTATTGGCTGTTGGGTAACGGTAAACTGTACCCAAGAAGAATAAGAACGTTCACAACAGTGCCAAGAAGCGTTCTTAGTTGAGACTCTTTCTTATTGAAGGTGGCCAACGCCGCTCCCCGGCGACAGTAATGCACAGTATTCACAATCGCAGTGGTGGATCACTTGACTTCAGATTTGCGAGCAGATGCTGGCTTGACCGGAGTCATGCCATAACAAGTAAGACAGGACAGTACCTGTCCTATAAACGTTCGTTTATACTGTAAACGAACTGAACTGTAGAACTGTAGAAAAAACTTCAATGCCCATGTTACCTTGGGTTTCCGGGAAAGGCGGATCCAGTTTATGATTGGTTAAAAATGCTTTCAAATAACGTGCGCGGTAGCTATTTTTCGATTTCACCCTTTTCGGCAATCTGATGAAAGGCATTGTTGTGCTGCTTGTTTCTGGAATTTGGAATCTCATGTAGTAACAGTAACAGGTATAATCACGAAGGATATCCAGTTGAAGTAAGTTGTTCTTACCTCTGATTCAGAACGTTCGTCAGTTGCGCTCCGTATCGTCGCATTAGTTCGATATCGTCGTCAGTCAAAGCGGCAACCTTAACAAATTTGAATTAAGTTAGTTAACTTTTTTCCTCCAGGTTTCTACGGACGTCATGAAGTGTTTGAGCGCAGAATTTATCAAGAGGACAGCATCATTCAACGAGACGCTGCTGTTGTGTCAAGAATTCGAGGTTAGCATTAGCTTTTATTGTTCTCACAATGGAAAAATTAACTATTCACAGCAGCAAATGTATGAAAGGAAAAGAAGAACTACAAGAACACAATAAAAGAGTTACTATAAAGGCAGCGGCGCATTTTATCGTCAAAACAACCAAAACCACAAATGAGACATAACACAAAAGACACAAGCCATCAATCAATCTTTGGATTTGCCTTTATTAGTCTCGCAGTGGAGAAATTTACATTTCACAGCAGCAAAGGAAAGGAATGAAATTAGAAAAACAAAATACATGAGCCGCTGGAAAGGCAGCCAGTCTCGCGGCGCCGTCTTGAAGTCAAAAGAACAAAAAAAACTAAATAACAAATAATATGACAACACAAAGGCACAGAGAGTCATTCATTCTTAAGCACTTTCTGTACCCTCTTTGTTACATGAAGCAATTCTAGATGAAATAGGAGAGGATCAAAGCGTATTTCCACCAGTGGTTCAGGGACATCATGGTGGAATGTGCATGTCGACTACAAGCTAAATATGAACTTTCCTTGTATGAATCAGTTATAGATGAAGAGAGAGTTGAATAGAGATGAAGGGAGAGGACTAAAGTGTAGCTGTGAAATGTAAATTTCTCCTCTGTGAGACTAATAAAGGCAAATCCAATCCAATCACGAAGCTGTAGCATCCATTGACGAAAAAAGACAAACATCTCCTGTCCCACGTAATCTGCTTCAATTCCAAGATGCGGCTCCCACTTCCACATAACGCATCGGCACTCTGCACTGACGCTCCTTTCTTGTCATCGTCGGCTCCTCAAACCATGCATCCATCCAGCCGCCGAATGTACAACAGCCCAGACTTTTCTGCAGAAACAAAGCGGACTGTGAAAACGCTGCCCGTTACAGGCGCAAAAAAAACGTTGATGTTGTTGAACATGTTGATTTTGTTGAACATGTATGTTGATGAACATGTTGATGTGCCTATTCTTCCTCAAAACGTGACAAAGTCCCTGATTTTTTTGTCTTGTTTTACATTTTGCAGAGCCTAGTTAAAAGTGTACCATCTCGTAGTCGCACACTGTGTGACAAGGTCATCAGAGCATGTAACCATCAGCTTGGACTTGAATCACTGGAATTCAATCACATCAGCCAGTTGGTCAAACTTGTGGAGCTAGCCGTTCATTCCTATGATGTCTATTCTCGAAGCCAAAATAGTCCTTTATACATGGAAAAGATTATTTATCACGTACTTAAGAAACTAAGCTCTCTGCAAGTCCACAATCTCGGCAACCATATTGCTGCATTGCTTTTCAAGAGACTTGCATCAACACATCAGGTTTGTACTGTGGTTTATTATTGTTTCCATGATGTATATCTAATGGATACTACTAACACAATTTTTTTCATGTTGTTGTTAGGATGAAAACTATTATGCTCTTGTGCAGAGCTGCTTTTCTGTTTTGTGGAACGGACTATCTGCAAGCATGGATCACAAGGTTCTCAATGCCAAAGACAAACTACGTTGCCAGTTTCAAGCCATCAACTTCCTCATGTTGTTGGACAAAGAAAATGCTATTCTTTCCAAAGCGCCGGCATACATGGAGAGTGCTGTGTCTGAATTTGCAAAAAGTTGTGATGTAGGGAGTGAAGAGGATGCCTCATTTGTTGCCCATGAAATGCACACTGTTTTCGACAGATGTTGGAGTGATAGTCAAGTCTCCAAGATTGATGGATCTCCTCCATCTATTGTCACCTCAAGCATATACACACTTCTTGAAATGGCACTTGTTATTGTCAAGATGCTGTGTAAAGCTAGACATCATAGTCTGGCCTCCATCTTTCTCAGTGAAATCGGGCTCAAAGTGAAGACCAAGGCTGACTGTCTTGCTACAGCTCTGGAGCTCGGGAAATGGGCTGTAGAAATCCACTCTATGGCAGCACCCCATAATTGTAGTGATAAGCCTTTGAAAGAGTGTGCCAGGGCCTTGAGGTCCCTTCCCTCAGAGTTGGGCGAAAATGAAGCTCATTCTGTCCTTGAAGGATGTGGACTGGTGGTGTGGGTTGTGGAAAATTGCCAGAGGAAGCCATTCAGTGGGCCTGTCCTGCTGGCATGGTTTGCTTTTCTTGAGGAGCACCAAGACCACATGATAAAGATCCTGAAGGTGGGTGTTTTCTAAATATTTACTACTGTACTTTACTGTGAATTAATTGATTTTGGTGTTGAAAGACTTGGCAATCCTGACCTTTAACCCATCGCCTTTAACTGCATCTGTGCACATTCGACAATAACATCTCTGGTCCACGGGTGAAAAGGACGCTTTGATCCATTCTTTTTCATCTTTCATCTAGAACTGCTTCATGCAACAAAGAGGGTACAAAAAGTCCTTAAGATTGAGTAACTGTATGCGTCTTTGTGTTGTCATATTTAGTTTTTTTGTTCTTTTGACTTCACGATGGTGTTGTGAGAGTGGCTCCTGTATTTTTCTACTTCTTTCCTTTCCTCTTCTTTTCCGGAGGTAAAAGAAAATCTTTCTGGTTCCGAGTCTATGTCCACAGTGTCTGACTGTCACATCTCTGACACAATTATAATATTAAATAAGGAATAAAAATAATAATCAAGGAGGAGAATGCTGAGCGGTTGCGCCTTTTCGGCAGCATGAATATGCCAGTACTGTTTTTGAATGGGAGGAATGTCTGTGCCATTCGACTGCCATCGCTGGACACCAAAGGGGCCATTGTGCTTTTTTGCGCCTGTAATGGGCAGTATCTTCACAGCCCGGCTTTGTTCAGTGGAAGGTCGGTGCTGTTGGACAGTATGCGGCTGGATGGATACATGGCTTGAGGAGCCCGCGATAAGAAGGCGTATATGGAACTGTCGCGGGATGGAATTGAAGCTGTTTTATGTGGGACAGGAGATGTGAGACAATCTCTTTTCGTCGATGGATGCTACAGCTGCGTGTTTGCTTTCAACATTTAGCTTGTGGTCGACGTGCACATTCCACCATGATGTCACTGATCCACTGGTGAAGAGACGCTTTGATCCTCTCCTCTTTCATCTGGAACTGCTTAATGTAACAAAGAGGGTACAGAAAGTGCTTAAGAATTAATGACTCTGTTTTGTCTTTGTTTTGTCATGTTATTTGTTATTTTTTTTTTGTTCTTTTGACTTCAAGACGGCGCCGCGAGAGTGGCTGCCTTTCCAGCAGCTCCTGTGTTTTGCTTTTTCTACTTTCATTTCTTTCATAACTTTGCTGCTGTGAAATGTAAATTTCTCCACTGTGAGACTAATAAAGGCAAATCCAATCCAATAAATAGAAACAAGAGAAAAAGCTACACAGAAAAAGCAATTTTAAATAGGTGGGTTTTGAATTGGGATTTGAAGGTGGCAAGAGATTATTAGTCTCGCAGTGGAGAAATTTACATTTCACAGCAGTAAAGTTGTGAAATGAAGATGAAAGAAGTGAAAAACAAAATGCAGGAGCTGCTGGAAAGGCAGCCGCTCTCACGGCGCCATCTACTAGTCAAAAAAACCTAAATAACAAATCATATGACAGCACACAGACAATATGACAACACAAAGACACAGTCATTCATTCTTAAGCACTTTCTATACCCTCTTTGTTACATGAAGCAGTTCTAGATGAAAGAGGAGAGGATCAAAGAGTCCTTTTCACCAGTGGATCAGGGACGTTATAGTGGAATGTGTACGTCTACTACAAGCTAAATGTTGAAAGCAAATGCGAAGCTGTAGCGTCCATTGATGAAAACAGATTGTCTCACATCTCCTGTCCCACGTAAATCCGATTCGATTCCAAGCCGCGACAGTTCCACATATTCATCGGCACTCTGGGCTGACTCTCCTTTATTCTCATCGCCGGCTCCTCATGTCATGCATCCAGTAAGCCGTAGATTGTTCAACCGCACCGACCTTTCGGCTGAACAAAGCGGGGCTGTGAAGATGCTGCCAATGACAGTTGCAAAAAAGCACAATCGCCCCAGAGCTGTCCAGCGATGACAGTCAAATGGTACCGACATTCCTCCCATTCAAAAACAGTAATGGCTCAGTACAGTCTCCTCCTTGATGAATGTCATGGGCAAAAATGCTGGAAAACAATATGTATTTGTTCCACACGACCAACAACAACACAAAGTGACAAAAGAAAACAAAAACAAGACAAAAACAACAAAAAAAGCAAGGCTCATGAGAGCACTTGCTGATGGCTGACCACTCCGGCGCCATCTTAGACTTCTAATGAGAGCACTATTGTTTATTCAGTTATTGCCCCGAGGTACGAGTGATCAGATTTACGAGTATTTACACATTTTGGAGTGCCTTTTTCAACATATGGGTTGTAGATGAGGTGCTAGATGACAACTCCACTCACAACAACCAGCAGTGGGAAGACAACCTTTATGGTGAAATGTTCTTCATTCAAGAAAGCGACTTAAAGCTATCAATCCTCACCGTGATGGTGGCCGTCAAAGGACGCATTAGTTTTCTGTTGTATAAGGCGCAACCAAAAGCCTTGATTTTCTTCAAAAGATGACAATGTGCCATATACGCACGTGCGCCTTGTATGTGAAGTCATATTGAGCCACAACAGCTCTCGCAACTACAGATTGCAACCGCCGACTCCATTTCCCCCTGTGGAAGGGGATGCGAAGAGGCTGCGTAATCTCAGCTTCTGCTGTAGCTCCTTATAATGTGATGCGCCTTATATTTGGAAAACATTTTCCATTCATTGAAGGTGTGCCTTATAGTCCGGTGCACCTTGTATATGGATGGAAAAAGTTTAAAATGGGACCATTCAATGGGCATGCGCCTTATATGCCGTTGTGCTTTATACAGCGGAAATTACGGTAAAAGAAACATCATTTGCACTTTGTGACTTGCGGACTTTGTACCGATCTGTCGTGAAGGAGCTGAGGCAAAAGGCAAAGCTCTCAATTTACCGGTCAATCCACGTCCCAACCCTCATCTATGGTCACGAGTTACAGGTCGTGACCGAAAAAATGACATCCCGGATACAAGCGTCCAAAATCAGCTTTCTCCGTAGGGTGTGCGGGCTCTCTCTTTAGAGATAAGGTCATCTGGGATGGGCTCAGAGTCGCTTCTCCTCCACATAGAGGAGTCAGATGAGGTGGCTCGGGCATCTGATTAGGATGCCTCCTGGACGCCTCCCTTGTGTGGTGTTAAGGGCATGCCCCACTGGCAGAAGACCCCGGGGACGACCCAGGACACGCTGGAGAGACTATGTCTCCCAGCTGGCCAGGGAACGCCTCGGGATCCGCCAGGACGGGCTGGAATAAATGGCTCGGGAGAGGAAAGTCTCGACTTCCCTGCTGAAGCTACTGTCCCCGCAACCCGCATAAGCGGCAGAAGATGGTTGGTTGGACTTTGTGACTGCTGTTGTAAGCGCTATATCAATCAATATGTATTGTATAAAACAACTACATAGCTTCCGCTAGTTTATCGCTAGCATACTGTAATATCTCCTGCTATGATCATGGGTATAAGTGCTGTTCTGGTGTTTGGTGGTTGCAATGTCATCTATCTATACCTTATGTAAAACTCTTGGTTATGATTTCATTACAGATTGGATTGGATTTACCTTTATTTGTCTTGCGGTGGAGAAATGTACGTTTCACAGCAGCATGAAAGGAATGAAATAGTTTGAAGAATTTACATTGACAGAGTTGTAGGTAATAGCAGTTCTTCTACAGCTGTGTATTAATACCAATCAGCAAAGTACATTGCAGCTGTTCTGGGAACCAATGAGAGGAGCTGACTCAGCTCAGCCTCCAGTACGGTATCTGTGTCTTTCGTGTACTGCCGCAAGGTGGCCAAGGCGCACACTCGAATATAGCACGATATCATGATGTTTTTCTTTTGTAAAAACACAAAACAAAAACTTATTGTTTTATTTTATTGGCACGATATTGTTTTATTTTATTGGCACGATTGAGATTACTCGTAAATGACAATTTGACACGTCAGTCGCAGAATGAATTAAATTTATCTTCATCACTGCACTGTATAGCTGTTGTCTTAAGTAGGCTCTTTTAATTTGTTTTCATTTTTAGAGCTCAGTCTTAAATAGTGAGTGCAGCAGACTGCAACAGACCCTTTGCCTCAGGATTTACCTTGGCTTTGGATTTGCCAAGGAGAGCTTGCTTGAGTCACAGGTAAAAAAACATTTTTTTTTCCCCATACATGATATTGAAATAAGATTGGTGTGATGCTGCCAAAGTTCTAGCATAGCAACTCCATGTATTGATGAGAAGGTTTCTTCAGCCGTCATCTGTACAATTTTGAAGGTTTCGGACGTTTCGCCTCCTATCCAAGAGGCTTCGTCAGCGAACTAAAGTCTGACTGGTCGTATCGGCCCTATTTATATATCCCTAATAGGGCCGATAAGACCAGTCACTCCTGTACGACTGAGAGCTTACACAGACGAACTCCATGTATTGTATCTATTCATGTATACCATTTACATACAGTACCTGCCCACTACTCCGGTTTTGCCATAATGAATACAAGATGGACTGACCATTTTGTGTTGGGGAGCTTTTTACTGAGCGAGTTGCTTGTTCTGTTGCCACAAGGGGACATAAGTCTTCTTGTGCCGGTCCCAAGCCCAGATAGATACAGAGGGTTGTGTCAGGAAGGGCATCCGACGTAAAAGCTTGGCCAAAACGAACATGCGAATCAAACCTCTGAAGATGGAGGACACTGATTTGCCGTGGCGACCCCTTGAAGGGAAAAGCCGAAAGGAAAAGAAGTACAAGATGGATTTATAAATGTTTGGTTGATTGTAAATTCTGTTTTGTTTTCTTAAAATAGTAGCTTACATGATATTTTCATGATTGACAAGTTGAGATATGGGCATTTTTTTCACAAGTATATCTTCGACATTGATCAACATTTTTATGGAGTTTTAAGCCTCATTTTAAGTAGCTGTATTGTTAAACATCGTTTGACCCTCTGTCCGACTATATATCTATAAAGAGTAACGAGTCATAATAAAAACAGTGCCTATTGCACTTTTTCTTTGGCATGACACTTTAAATAAATTAATATATGTATGACTGGGGGCCCCTGGATCCCGTCATATTACTAGGCTTTTCTGGTTTCAAAAGTTGGCAGGTATGTAGTTATTGATTGTCTGTCATTGTCTTTGTTAGCTTGAGGACAGCGACACTCTGGCCAGAGTGCTGCTCTACTGCCAAGCCACTGCTGGGCAAATGATGACTGAAATGCGCAAACTGCCAAACGAAAACCTTCTCATCAAAGCAGGTGCTTTGAAGTAGTGTTTGAAAAAAATGTGGGGTAGATTTTGTAAAGCACAATGAATTTAAAAATAATCCACTGTTTTCCTGCTGCTATTCCTTTGTAGTAATTGCGGTGAGCAACCTGGCCTGTGACTTGTACAATCAACGTCTGTATGACCAGGCCTTCACACTTCTTGAGATCCTGTGCCATAATCTAAGCAAGAACTGTCCTGTTTCTCTCTCTGTTGATTGGGTAAGTTTTTATGAATATTAATTCATTCACTGCCAGACTTGTGCAAAAATGTGTCCATTCCAGTGCCAGGGTTTTTTCTCTTTGTCACTCGAATTCCAGGACCCGCAGAATATTGAGTTTTAGGAATACATTAACATTCAATGCAGCGTAAGAAAACCTTAGACCACATACAGTAAAGTCTCGTTATATCGATATCGGATATATCGATAGTCCCGGTTATATCGATACTATTTCTATGCACGCACGGAGAAAATTACATGCAAACAGGGTCGGATATATCGATAGTCCCGGTTATATCGATATTTTTTCGGACTCCCTTGAATATCGATATAACGAGACTTTACTGTATGTCATACACCAGGAATCGTTGTGCGGGAAAGCCTTGAAAATGTAACATGTAATGAGCACCATGACGCATGCATTTACCTTTATCAGCCAAAGGTTTAAATCACCGCCAGTTCAAGGCATTTCTGACGGAGTTAGAAACGGATCATGGTTATTTGCCTTATCACACAGAGGTGCGATGGCTAAGCCAGGGAAAGGTGCTGCAAAGATGTTTCGATCTTCGTGAGGAGATTTGTCTGTTCTTGGACAGCAAAGGGAAAGACATAACACAACTCCGAGATAAAAGGTTTCTACATGAAATGGCTTTTCTGTGTGACATAACGGGTCATCTGAATGCAATGAACTTGCAGCTGCATGGTTGAGATCATGTTATCTCTGATATGTACAGTACAGTGAAGGCATTTAAAACCAAACTGACTGTGGGAGACGCAGATGCGTCAAGAAAATTTCTGCCACTTTCCCAGCTGCCATACCATGAAAGAGAAGCTCTCTCTTTCATGCTGATAAAATAGGTATACAGTGAGACCTCAACTTCCGAACTTAATTGGTTCCCAGACAGAGTGTGTAAGGCGAAAAGTGTGTATCTAAAAAAAAAATCCCATAGGAAATTAAAATGGGAATAATCCGTTCCCTGGTTTCCATAAAATATACCTTTCAACTAAATAAGCCTTAAAACTACACACAACCTACCTTATCCTATGTGTAATAAATGTGCTATTGTATTGTAATGAAAGAAATACACTGCACTGAGAATCATGAAACACTGGACGTGATGTTATTCTGTCCATTTGTGCCAATGGATGGTCCTCACATGAGATTAGCCTTGATGTTGATGGTGTGGGAGCTGTGCCTCAGGGATGGGAGGTTGTGAATTTGGGACACATCGTCAGTAGTGTGCCAAAGAATCATTGGGTGTTTCGGCCTTTTAATCACTAGACACCCTCATCGATGGTGGCCAGCGACAGGTTGATCACGCCTGCGCTTGTGTCCCATGCCCAATCAGATGTTCAGAAGCTGGTGGGGGGGGGGGGGGGGGGGGGTCTTAGGTTGCTGACCTATGAGCCCAACAAGGGTCCTTCCTCTTCATCCAGATCCAGTGGCTGCTTCTTTCTGCCGCTTCAGAGAGTGACCTAACTGTGTGCCGCAGAGCCTGTCCATGGATACCCAGGTCTTTTAGCAGCCTGATGGTGGAGGAAGCCACAAACCCTCTGCATCCAACTTCAATTGGATATATATGGACCTTGGTTTTCCATCCCCGCTGTTACGCATCCACTGCGAGTTCTGTGTAGCGCAGCTTCTTGCGCTCATAGGCCTCTTCAAGAGAGTTTTCCCACGGGACTGTGAGTTCTGCGATGTAGACAGCCTTGAGTGAAGGGGACCAGAGCACAAAGTCTGGTCTGAGGGTGGTGGCTGCCATCTCCGCTGGGAAAACCAATTGCTGGCCAATGTCAACCCGCATCTCCAAATCGCGGGCCCCGGATAGTTGTCCAACTTCTGGTTTGGCAGTAGGATGGTTGGGCTTTTTCTGTCCCTCTCGGATGAAAGTCAATTCCCATCTCCAAAGTTTTTTTGGAGATGGGAGCACATCATTGATAGCTCTGATGATGAAGCTGATGTTGCTTGCCTCCATTTCCCAGAGATCCTTCCAGCTGAGCCTTCTCTTCTCCATGCCTTCCCACCTCACCCATTGTCCCTGCTTGGCAAGAGAGACAGCCGTGCAGTTCTTTCAGCTTCCTCTTGGCGGCGCACCTCTGCTATCACCATTTTCCTTCTTTCCGATGTTGAAGCCTTACGCCAAGAAGGTTTGTTTGTAAGGCCAAACCCCCCTCTTCCTAGCTGAACGTGTCCCACAATGTCGCTGTGCCTTAGGGCTGCTGTGGCCTGCTGCACTGCAATGGATGGCGTCCATTTCCGTCCCGTTGATAGGGGGGATGCAGCTTGACTGATCTTCCGGTCTCTGGAGTCTGTGAGGGTCATCTGAAGTCTTTTAGCGCACTTGTACTCTTCGGTGAGGCTTGTGATTGGAAGCTCAAGGACCTCTTTGCCATAAAGGCCGATGTTGGACAGACAGCGTGGAACACCAAGCCAGCGTTTCACATATCTAGTGAAGACTCGCTCCATCTTCTCCACAGTTGAGAGCCCTCATAGACTGAGTGGCCACATTACCCGAGGGAGAAGTCCGAACTGCAGACACCAGAGCTTGAGCTTTCCTGGCAGCTGAGTCTTGTTGATGTTTCCCAGACTATTGGTGATGTCCTGCTTTAGTTGCTGCACTTGATCTTTGTCTCTGAGGCTTGCATTGTACCACCTGCCCAGGCTTTTGACCGGTTCCTCAGACACCGTTGGTATTGGCTCATCACCAATGCAGAATTTCACGTTTTTTAGCTGTCCCTTGACTATTGAGATGCTGCGTGACTTGCTCGGCTTGATTTTCATCCGGGCCCATTTGATGTTTTCCAAGTTTTCCAAGTAGCCGCCTGGTGCAAGCTGCGGTAGTGGTCAAGGTGGTCATGTCAACCATGTATGCCCGGATAGGTGGGAGGTGGATTCCATTCCTTGTTCGCTCACCTCCCACCACCCACCTTGAGGCCCTGATGATGACCTCCATGGCCATTGTGAAGGCCAGGGGTGAAATCGTACAACCTGCCATGATGCCGACTTGTACACGCTGCCATGATGTTGTGAAGCAGAGTTGCAGGTCTTCGAAGTAGGCTTTTACCAAGGCAGTAATGGGTAATGTAACATGGAAGAAGTTGAAGGATTCCCAGAGAAGGTTATGGGGAACTGAACCAAAGGCATTGGCCAGGTCGAGGAAGATGACATGAAGATCTCTCTTGTCTTTCTTTGCCGCTTGGATTTGGTGCCAGATCATACTAGTGTGCTCCAAGCAACCAGAGAACCCAGGGATGCTAGCCTTCTGTACAGATGTATCGACGTACTTGTTCTTCTACAGGTAGGTGGAAAGTCTCTGTGCTAAAACATTAAAGAAGATTTTCCCCTCAACGTTGAGAAGGCTAATTGCACGGAATTGACTGATGTCTGCCGCATCCTTCTCCTTGGGAATTAGTACGCCTCCGGCCCTCCGCCATGCCTTTGGTATTATCCCTTTCTGCCACACAATCCTCATGAGTCTCCAAAGATAATGCAGAACATCTGATGCGTTCTTGTAGAGCTTATATGGAACTCCATTTGGCCCCGGGGCTGATGCTGATCTTGCACGCCGTATTGTGTTGTCCACTTCCTTCCATTTTGGAGGGCCAGTCTCGAGGTTGAAATCTGGTGGTTCAATAGGGGGGATGTCATGTGGGATAGCTAGTTTTTCCTGCCTTTTTGTGTCCTGGTGGACCTTTTCCAGATGCTTTTCAAGTTCCTGCTTGGAGGTTTTCAGGATTCCGCTTTTGTCCTTCGCGAAGAGGTCTTTGACAAACTTGAAGGGGTTTTTATAGAACCGTGTTCTTGTGTGTTCCTTGTTCTTGCGACGTTTTCTGCCCTTCGTAAGGTTGCCAACTGGCATTTGATGTCCCCTTGGAGCAGCATGAGACATTCTTTCTCTGAATCAGAGGCCTTCTTCCACTGTTTTCGCAGGTCCCTTCTTTCTCTGACCAGTCTGTCTATCTCTTGCTGCCTCCTGGATTTGGTTGGTGGTGGTCTTGCATTGGTGGTTTTCCGGATGTACACTCCAAAGCGCTCCTCCCCGTAGTGATAGATGATGTCACCAATATTTTCCAGCTTTTTCTCTGCTGTGCCCACTTGTTGCTCCAAGATTTTGGTCCGATCGTTATTGACGGTTTCCCACTCTCTTTTCTCGATAGCTTTTGGCCACTTCACACTTGGTCTGTGCCCTTTGATCTTGTCCTCCTTGGGAGGTCTCTGTGGTTGCGTGGGCTCTTCCACCTTTCGTTCTGTAAGTGCATTACCATCGTCCCTGACAGGGGTGTAGACGCTCTGCGAACTTTGGTTGTCGTCCCGTCGCTGTGCTTCACTCGACTTATTTGACTATATAATAAAGTCACTTTATTTACATTTGTGATGGTCATTGATGGCTCTTAATTGACACCTGTTGTATTGATTTGTAAAGTCTTACGAAACTGAGGCATCACATTATCATTCATCATGTTGATGATTCTCATAGCCTTTTCTGGATGGAACTGTTCAATAAAAGCCTGCAAATCAACTGCTGAATGGCCTGCTTCTGCCTGTCCTCTTGAAGGCAAATTAAATTCTCTATGTTGATGACCTCATTATGGTCAGCAACAAGCTCCTCAATGTCATCTGCATTCACTTTGAGTCCCATAGGTGCTGGCAGAGATTTTATTACAACAAAAGGCGCAAGTCCGATGATTCCACGGACGCGGAATAAAACGCGACAAAAGAAAGCGGGCGGGGCGAATAAAATGGCACGCTCGCGATCGGAAACCGGAAAGCAACAAACTTGCGCGATCGCGTCTAACAATCACCTTGTGCAAAGCAAACTGTTGGATTTGCCAGCACAAGACACAGCGATTCACTTTCGTCATAATCATGTCACTGATGAGGTGACGTGACTCGTTGAAATGAAATGAAATTGAAGTGTCGCGAGCGGCGGCCCCATCCCAGCTGTCAACTCGCACATGACAATTTAGCGTGACTATTGACACGCTGTTCCGGTGTGTGTGTGTGAAAACACTAGCTCTGATTGGCTTACCATGACACATGACTCTACCCTTTAGCCAATCACAATCACTTCTATCACATCTTGACAACACAAAAACGTTGGCAAGTGTTTGTCCCTGCTCATTCAGTTAGACCACAGGTGTCAAATCCGGCCCGCCACATCATTTTTTTCGGCCCGCAAAAGCAAATCAAACTTGTTAAATTCCATGATGATTGCTAAAATCTGAGCCAAAATTTCATATTTTTGGATGTCAACCACAATAAAAGTCATTATTCTTGACTTCGGATTTGAAAACGAGTTATTCATTAATTTGCTGTGTCCTCTATATGTAATATTTGAAGGGATTTAAACATTCTAATGGGTTCCCCAAATTCATAATGGCCCTCGAGAGGAAACCATAACTACAATGTGGCCCGCGGCAAAAAATGACTTTGACACCCCTGAGTGAGACAATGCTTTCCAAACAGCCTATAAGAAGTCGTGCGCTATTCTCGCACCTGAACGCACCCCAAGTCTAGGATGACAAATAAACAGAGCAGAGTAGACGTGTACGGCTGGTAGTTTCTTCAATTTATTCATAGTAACGCACCACATTTGAACTGAGGCTGAAGGTCCCATAATAGTAAAATTATCGGCAAAAAGCTCCTCGGAGGCGATGGACGTGTGATTTCAGAGAGAGGGGATGTGGAAAGCAGCGCCGGCTGGAGCGCTGTTTGGTCGTGTGCTTCCGCCGAAGATCACTCCGCCAGATCCGAAGGTCGTGTGCTTTCGTGTTCCAGCAGTGGTGGATGTGTAATATGAAAATAGTGCTTATTATAAGGTTTGATTTTCATAAATTTGATGTTCGTAAGACAAAAAGTTCGTAATATAAGGTGTTTGTAAGTTGAGGTCTCAATGTACTTGCCGCTGACGTCCGACGCCGAGTTCCTGACTTTGAAGCACAAAAAAGCTGGTGTGAACTGCTCGGTAATTGGATTGGATTGGATATGCCTTTATTAGTCTCACAGTGGAGAAATTTACATTTCACAGCAGCAAAGTGATGAAAGGAATGAAAGTAGAAAAACAAAAATACATGAGCTGCTGGAAAGGCAGCCACTCTCGTGGCGCCGTCTTGAAGTCAAAAGAACAAAAAAAAAAAAACCTAAACTAAATAACAAATAATATGACAGCATAGAGACAGTATGACCAAACAAAGACACAGAGAGACATTCATTCTTCAGGACTTGCTGTACCCTCTTTGTGATGACATGAAGCAGTTCTAGATGAAAGAGGAGAGGATCAAAGCGTCTTTCCACCAGTGGATCAGGGACATCATGGTGGAATGTGCACGCCGACTACAAGCTAAATGTTGAAAGCAAACACGCAGCTGTAGCATCCATTGACGAAAAGAGATTGACTCACATCTCCTGTTCCACATAAATCTGCTTCAATTCCAAGCCGCAACAGTTCCACATACGCATCGGCGCTCTGCGCTGACGCTCCTTTCTTCTTATCGCGGGTTCCTCAAGCCATGCATCCATCCAGCCACAGACTGTCCAACAGCACTGACCTTTCCGCTAAACAAAGCGGGGCTGTGAAGATGCTGCCCATTACAGGCGCAAAAAAGCACAATGGCCCCTTTGGTGTCCAGCGATGGCAGTCGAATGGCTCCGACATTCCTCCCATTCAAAAACAGTACTGGCATATTCATGCTGCCGAAAAGGCGCCACCGCTCAGCACAGTCTCCTCCTTGATGAATGTCATGGTCAAAAATGCTGGAAAACAATCTGTATCCGTTTCACACGATGCACAACAACACAAAGTGACAAAAGAAAACGCAAAACAAGACAAAAACAACCAAAAACCAAACCAAAAAACCATACCAACCAAAAACCAAAACCAACCAACCAACCAAAAAACCAAGGCTCATGAGAGCACTTGCTGAGGCTGCCTACTCGGGCGCCATCTTGGACTTCCATCCAATCCAATCCATTTGCTGTTGACGTGAAAAGCTCACCGCCAAAGCTTCAAATGGAGTTGATTGAGGCAAAATATGTGGCAGCGGGTGCTGCGGAGTTTGACCGTTTCCTCCCTAACACAATGCCCCAGCTGCGCATCCAGGCTGCTCAAACGTTATCTATGTTTGCAATCACATACCTGCGTGAACAATTGTTTTCTTGAATATACCTGAACAAAATCACACAGGAGTCGACTTACTGCTGAACACCTTCACTCAGTTCTGAAGATTTCCTCAGCTCAGAGCCTGATTCCGAACATTGATGAATTTATGGAAAATATGGGACACCACCAAGTATCGGCCTCAACCTCAAACAAGTGAACATTACTGTGCAATCACATATTTAGAGCTTATATTTAGTTCAAGTCGAATAATTAAAGTTTAATATTTGTTTTCACTGCATGTTACTTCTCCTTGAAGAAAGTGTTGTTTTTGATTAATAAATTTTTGCACTTTATTTTATTGTATTTCAATCCAATTATATTTCAGTTGAGTGGATGATAGAAAATTGCTATTATTTCTTTCTTTGAAGTTAGCCCACTTTCGCTAAAATAGAAAATCTAGGCTACTGATGGTGCCTTGAATAATACCGGTTTCTTTCATTTAAAGGACAACCAACATCAGTTTTTTGTTTCCTAACTAACATCAGAAAAACGTTTTATAGCATCTAAAATACCCAAAACACACAGTATGATCTTTTTATTCATATGCAAAACACCAATAAAAATCTGCAAAAAATTGAGCTGCAAATGGGGCATTTTCAGAAAGAGGGAGAATATGCTTTCTTGTTACACGTCCAGTTATGAATATGATTCAAATAGTTCTGAAGAGGAAAGCATACATGTTTGCAATCGATTAAAGAATTTATTACATGAGCTGCCGATTTGCAATCGATTAAATAATTTATTCCGTGCCATTTTGAGGCAGCATTGGGGGGAAATGTATCACCCGAAAAGGGGCAGAAAATGACGTCCAAGCTCCTCTGAGGAATTAATCAGCCCGTTTCCACAGGCTGATAAATTCCTTCCATGGAGCTTGGTCGCCCTCTTCTGGCGGCTTTTTGGTGCAACACGAGGTTTTCAGACCAAACAAGTACTGCAAAATACATTGACGTGATGGAAGGACTGCTACAATGTGTCTTTTTTTTTCGGTAAGGGGCGTTCCTTCAGTGACGTCACGTACGGACTCGTCACCAACTCAAAAACAAGACTTCCTGAATATTCAGCGCGAGTCTTAAAACGTAAAATATAGCTATATGCGGTGGAATCTTTGTAAAATACGCTCAGTAGAAGTCATTTGAAGCCATTTTACAAATTATGGACACAACTTGTCCGGAGACGTCGGTTGTCCTTTAATGGTCATGTCATGGGCATTGTTATATTAAGTAAATTTGTCTTTTGTGTCTGTTGAAAATTAAAGACTACTGACAGAGACATGAGAAAATATTGCTTTATCTGATCATATTGCAATATATTTGTTAGGTTTTCAGTAGGTTCAATTAGGTTCACTAGACTATATGCGTCATTAAAAAAAATCGATGAACATTCAATCAGTCCGGCCCTCGGCTTATAGCAATTTTTTTTTATTTGGTCCATTTGACTTTGACACCCCTGCCTTCGAATCTGTTCTTTCATCAGAAAAAATGTTAATTCCTAAACTATATGGGTCAGGAGTTATACTCCCCCAGGGTTTGTTTACCTTTCCAAACCCCGCCTCTCGGGCCTTGGAGACGGTCTCTTGCTATTTTACCACGAGAACTGGAAAGTCCTTCCAAGTCTCAATCCCGGAAACTCTTTCATTTTAATGCCTTGCATGTCAAATTTCCAGACCCGGCCCCACAATCATAGTCACTGTTTACCGTGCCCCGAAACCACATTGTGACTTTTTAAAAGAATTGTCTGCTGTCCTCACCCACCTTGCCTCTCTGTCACCAAATATAATTATTCTGGGGGACTTCAACATACGCATGGACAATTCCGCCCTTCCTCTCACCAAAGAATTCACTTCCTCACTCGACAGTTTTGGCCTCCATTAATTCTCTGACTTTCCCACACACATTAATGGATACACACTGGATCCGATTTGCTGTTCTGGTCTTACCCCCTCCAACTTTACAGCTAATGAACTACCTATAACGGACCATTTCCTGGTTTCATTTAACGTTTCCATCACCCGCTCTCTCCCCAAACCACCCCGCATCGTCACTTATCGTAACATCAGAGACATCAACACTGTCACCCTACGCTGAATCCGTACTCCAACTCCTCTCCTGATGAACTTGTTTCCTGGTACAACGCGGACCTCACCAACACTCTCAACGCCCTTGCTCCTGTAAAATCCAATTTATTCAGTCAGCCCCTTGGTTCACCGCTCATCTCCGCTCCATCAAAACTAAAGCTTGGCAACTTGAAAGACTTTATAGGAAAATTGGTCTCACTGCTCACAAGGACATCTACACAGATTACCTCAACCATTACGCTATCTTGCGCGCAAAATCACAATACTACTCTGAACTGTATTTGACTCAAATACTGGAAACACACGGGCTCTCTCTTCCCTGTTTCACAAAATCATTCAACCCGCTATTTCCCCCCCCCCCCCCCGCACTTTTATTCCTCAGATACTTGCAATGCTCTGCTTTTGTTTAAATGATAGGATCAACAAAATCCACCTGCACCTCGGCTCCTCTACCTCTCCCATCCCCCAACCTTCATCAATCCTGGTTTTCCCATAACTTCCTCAAACTTCACAGCGAAAAAAAACGAGCTTCTTCTTTTCGGTACCAAATGCACCCTGCACAAAGAAAACAGTTTCTCTCTCACCATTGACAGTTCAACCGTGTCCCCCTCCCTTCAGGTCAAAAGCCTGGGCGTCATCCTTGAAAGCTCTTTCCACTCCCATATGAATAACATAACTCGGTCTGGATATTTCCACCTCCGTAATATCAATCATCTCCGTCCCTCTCTCATCCTTCACACCACTGCTATCCTCATCCACAATCTCGTCACCTCCCGTATCGACCATTATAACTCACTTCTTTTGGGGGTCAATCAAAAATGTCTCCATAAACTCCAACTCGTCCAAAATTCCTCAGCCCGGATCATCACTAAAACCCCCTCCTTTCACTGGCTCCCTGTTAAACTTTGTATTAAATTCAAAATACTTCTGTTTACATTTAAAGCCATCCATAACCTTGCCCCCCCTATCTGTCTGACCTGCTTCAAAGTTCCATTCCCTCTCGGTCCCTCAGATCCTCATCCTCCCTCCACCTCTCTGTGCCCTCTGCCCGTCTCACCACGATGGGGTACAGATCTTTCAGCTGCTCTGCTCCCGAACTCTGGAACTCACTTCCACCCAACATCCGTAATATTGACTCCCTACTTTTAAATCCCACCTCAAAGCACATCTGTTTACAATTGCATTCATGGTCTAGTTTAATCAGCTGTTTTGTTATTTATCATTTTACTTATGGTTTTATTGTTCTGTGTATAGTTCTTTTAATTGTAAAGTGTCCTTGGGTGTTCAGAAAAGTGCTTGTGAATTAAATGTATTATTATTAGGAGCCTGAAATGAGGGCAGCTGTCCAAAATACAATGCCATGCATACATATTGGTTTATATAGTGCTTTAACAACAGCTGATGCTGGAACAAAGCGCTAACATAGAAAATAGGAAAATGCTGCCCGCTTATGGAAGGCAAAAAAAAACACATTGCCAGAGGCCATGGCTAGCGCTTGCACCCAACCAAGAGAAACAAAAGGCGAACAAATTCGGGAATGGCGCTCTGTCATATTTTCAATTCACGAATACATTTTTGAATGGCAGTGAATGAGTTGCAGTGAATGAGTTAATTCAATGTTCTTTATTTTTACGTTCACCAGTTCAACCGACCCTTCATGCTGGCTGTGCAATCATCCCGTCGAGCAAGGCACTTTCAACGAGCCCTTGACTGGGTCATACTGTGGCTTAAAGCCTTGGGAAGTAAAATGGCTTTGCATATGACAGAGCCAATTTCTTTGTGGGTGAAAACCAAGATGGATTGTGGAGACAACTCTGAAGAGGACATTCGACTCAGGTTTGCAGCAATTCTCATAGTTATAAATGTTTCAGTCCAGTTCATATTTTCTTTGCTGTTCATCATAATTTCATAGGACGATACGTGATGGTTTTGGTCCTGACGTTCCGGACGAAAGAATAATGCTTTGCCTTTTGGATGAGGAGTTGCGCGTCTACAAGGAGGAGGCAGGTAACACCTTGCAGGAACGCTACAACACTCTTTGCGATCTGCTGGACATCTGTCATGAAGAGAGCTCCCACACACACTTGCGTGCTGTCTACCTCTGCGAAATGGCCCAAGTTGTTTGTTTTCAGGACTTCAGTCAACAGACTGACTGGTAAGAGCGCCTTCTATTTAATTTCAGTTCCGTTAAGTACAGTTCAAGAGCGGACTCTCGTTGTGACGCCTCATAAGAATAAAATGTGATGACTACAGCTATGGCGGATTACATATATTTTAATTTTATATTTTTGTGTTCATTTGTTTCCCCGGAGCAGTAAGGCAGTTGATTTTACTTATGAAGCTTTACGGCTCCTGGAAGAAGAAATAGAGACTCCTGAAAACACAAGCCGACTGAAGGACAGCAAGGCGCATGCTTTGCTTTGGCTTTTTATCTGCACTCTTGAGAAGAACCTTCAGGAGGTGGGCAATGGTAGAGGTGCACGACCTGAGTGAATAAGGACATTTCTACGTGGCACTTTCTCACACTCACACACAAACAAGTAGCAATTAGTGTTGAGACTTGAGCAATTAGTGGGGTAGTAGCAAAATACCATGTTCTCATAGAAATGTTGAAGACTGTAATGTTTTTTTTTCTTTTTTGTTTAACTTGATTGCCATTTGAAATGTCTGGAAATAAACTAATAATTGCTTGACGTTCAAGAAGACCTTGTCTTATTATTGTGGTGTTTATTGTGTATCGTTCTTACTAGGCAATTGAAAGGGATGTAAAACTTCAAGAAATGCGTAAGCAGTCGTCGTGTGTAGAAACTCCATTTGGGACTAATGATTTTGATCTTGAAGAAAAGCAGAAGAACGAGGGCAACATTTTGGTATATGATGGTCTGAAATTCAACTTGGCTGCACAGACAAGTATGTATACCTTTTAAATCTCATTTTAATTAGAATTTGTGCTTTGCAATACATGTCATTTATGAAATTAAAAATGTAACATTCTTGTGCAATTTTGTTTTTGTTCCGCAAAGAGTTTTGCCAACCTTTAGAAAGGGCGCTGGCTGAGTGGGCCGCCCTTCTGCGCGCTCCAGTTTTTCCTTCTGTCAGGAATCCTAAACAGACATACAGCTCTATTGTGATGACTGCATCTCTCTACAAATTAATGGGAAAGGTAACATTTCATCCACTTGATTTGTGGAGTTTTAAACAAGTCGACAAATTAACCTGACTAAAAGTTTTATATGATCGAATCTGGTTGCTTTTAATATTTAAATTTGTTTCGACCATTGTATTTTTTTCTTTTTGTGTGTTCTCCGATTTAGCCTCTTAAAGCTTTGGAAGCATATCAGCTTGCTATTGAACTGTCTCGCCGACTTGGCGACACTCAAGGATGTGCATATTCCCTTGGTCAGTCGGCCAGCCTCCTCTTGGAAATGGGCTCCACTGACCAGGCTTTGGTAATGCAATTTTCCAATAATGAATCTCAACGCACTATACATCCAGATATCATATTTTCCGATGTATAAGGTGCACCAGAGTATAAGGCCACATCCTCAATGAATGGTGTATTTTCAAACCTTTTCCATATATAATGCGCACCGGACTATAAAGCGCACCTTCAATGAATAAAAATTTTCCAAATATAGTAACTGTATATAAGGCACTACAGTCGAGGCTGGGGTTACACACTACATCTTCTAAAGGGGACAATTGAGTCGTGGCTGCTGACAGTAGTTTCGAGACCTGTTGTGGCTCAATATTACTTCACATATAAGGCCCACCTGCATATAAGAAAAGGGAGGCTTTTGCGTGCGCATTTTACACCGTAAAATAGTCATTTTTCATTGAGCAGAAATCACTTCCTGGGTGGTAATGTTTTTCAGATTCAGATTGAAGAAGCAGAAATAATGGTCACCACTGATCCAAGCATTGAAGGACCTTCCTCTGACCTTCTTTTCATCGTTTTGCTGAAATCTCAGTGCTGTTACAATACTGGACAGGTAAGCAACAGGTGCCCAACTATCGTTGCCAAATTCTGAAGTAAAATAGTTTTATTTCATGTAATTGTATTGTCACTTGGATAGGTGGATTGTGGGGTATCCTATCTGTGTGCTGTACTGAAAGAGGCCAATGAGCAGAAACGTTCCAAGAGCTGGTATATGTTGCGAGCTCAAGCACTTCAAACGTGCAGCTCCTACCTCAGTTTGGACACGACTTCCCTGCCACAAACGCAACGGAACCGCATTACGCAGCATGGTAGACAATTTAACATCTAACACACAAAAATGACTAACTTCCATCATTCTGGTGTGGTCTAGCGGAATACTCCAGAGTTCATTTCTGCGTTTGTATCTCAGGTTTCAAAAGCCCGGATACTGCTTTGTGTGAAAGTCTGAAGCTTCTCTGCAGCCTGCTGGTCATTTTTGTGGGTAAAGGCTTTTATGGGAGTAATGGAAGTGGCTCAGACGTGCGCTTTATTGAAAAAGGTAGGAAAAAGTGATCAATGTGCACATTTATTTATTTTATTGGCCATTGGTAGTTTTGTGACCCTTCTCTTGATCAATGATAGGAAATAATCTTTTGTTTAAATGGCGGCTGTTGTCGGAGCTGTTGACCTGCTCAATGAAAGTGATTATGCTGCGAACCAGCTGTGGTGCTATCAATGATGCTCGACTGCAGTGTCAAGAAGCCCTGAAACTTGCCATTAAGTTACAAGCACTGAGCCAGTAAGTGCGTGACTTTAATACCACTATTTTGTATCGATGTGCAGGAAAATGGCAGAGCTGCAATAATTTCACAGCACCTTGTTGCACTGTTACCATATCCCCCAACTATTCCGGTTTTGCCGTAATGAATACGGTTTTCATTATCCCACTCTGGGTTACGGTTTATTAATGAAAATTACGGTTTCCAATAAAAACATTACGTCAAAAAATTGTCAAAATAGTAAATACCCCACGTTTATTCAAAACAAGAGATCGCTATGTATCGTATCTATTTAGAACAATTGATCGGCACAGTGCCAGCTGTTATTTTCCTCTGGGTGAATTGAGCATGCTACGGGTCATTCCAGGAATCGAGAGTCAAGAGTTAGCATTGTTTTTATCAGTGTATTGTAATTGCATCTGCCGGAGCGAAAGAAACAGTGTGAAAGTGTGAAATCTAAAAGAAATACTTATACTTCAGTCAAGAAAAGGTAAAAATTATGCGATTTTGTAATTTGAGTTTGATAGCTATTTTTGTCAACCCATAGGAATGTAGGGTCGATATGCATATACAATAAAGTCTCGTTATATCGATATCGGTGATATCGATAGTACTGCTTATCACGATACTATTTCTATGAACGCAAGGAGAAAATTTACATGCCGCAGGATCGGATATATCGATAGTCCGGTTATATCGATATTTTTTCCGACTCCCGAGAATATCGATATAACGAGACTTTACTGTAGTTACTAACAATGCCTTACAATTAATTGTACTTTTCAAACAAGATTGATTCTTAAATGTTGGGTTGATTGTAAGATAATTATGTTTAGTTTTCTTAAAATAGTAGCAAACATATTTTCATGATTGACAAGTTGAAATATGGGTATTTTTTTTCTCCCCAAGTACAGTGATACCTCAGTTTACGAACGCTTTAGCTAATGAACTTTTTGCCTTACGAATGTTAAATTCGCAAGAATATAATCTTGGCATAAGATGTGTCGTTTGCAAACAAGCCGGTTCTTGGAGCTGGATCTCTGAAGTGAACGAAGCTGGAAATGGCTGCCAGCTTTTTTCCCTCTTTTCCCCGCCCCCAGTCTTCGGTTAAAGTCGCACGTGATTGGTCAAGATCTGTGGTAGGGGAAGGAGGGGACACATGCAGCGGTTAGGAGGAGGGGAGTGAGCACATTATCAAAGAAAAAACAAAAAAGGTGAGAAAATGGATAAACAGTGAAATTTGGATTCGTTTCAACTTTATTGATAGTTCAAAGGCAGAGTGTAGACTGCAAAGTTAAAATGTCACATCAATCAAATAACCCGCACAAGCCATCAGTTCAATTTTAAATAAAAAGACAAGCAAGGGAACCAGCTATTAATGAGTTTCCTAGTATGTCTCCTAGCATCTGTTGCTTTTGCAATATCACAACTTCCAAGATGTATAACTCCGAGCTCCTTGAGATACTTTATGCACAAAGCTATCAACCCAGCTAAACAGAACACAATTGATGAGAAACTGGGTAAAATTGTAATTGCAACTTCACTCGGATATCGTCAAGAGGCAACCTGGAAGTTCGTCAACCATTGATGATTTCAAGGCTAGCCATGGATCGTTTGAGAACTTTAAGCGTCGTACAGGCATAGTGTCATTCATCATGGTGAGGCAGCCAGTTCTGACGATAAAGCTGCCAAAGCTTCCAAGGAATCATTCCTCAAGATGGTGGAAGAAGGCTACGTTCCTCATCAAGTGTTTAATGCTGATGAAACCGGCCTTTTTTGGAAAAAGATACCAAACTAGACTTTCCTTACACAGGAAGAAAAGTCCGTACCAGGGCATAAGCCTATGAAAGATAGGCTAACCCTCCTTCCTACAGTCCTGATGTAATGTGACATTCGCTCCCCACTCCTCCTACTCCATTCCATCAAGCCATCAACGACCATCACATAGGTAAATAAAATGACTTTATTATACTGTACAGTTTATTTCTTTAATTACAATACCATAGCACATTTATTATACATTAACTAATGTATATTTAGTGTAGTTTTAAGGCTTATTTAGTAGAAAATTAATGTTTTATGGGGACATGGGAACGGATTATTCTCATTTTAATGGTTTCCTATGGGAAATTAATGTTTGGAATACACACTTTTTGCCTTAAACACTCTTTCTGGGAACCAATTAAGTTCGTAAACCAAGGTATCACTGTATATCTGTGGTCAACATTTGTATTGTGTTTTTAGCATCATCGTAGTAGCTGTAATGTTAAAAATCATTTGCTTCCCCCTGACAGACAATATATCTATAAAGAGTGACAAGAGTCATATAATAAACACAGTGCCTATTTCACTTTTTCTTTAGCTTTTGCATGACACTTTAAATAAATATATGTGACCGACTGGGTCCAGCGGCCCCTGTACCCCGGCATATTACTAGGCTTTTCTGGTTTCAAAAGTTGGCAAGTATGTGTTAGTTCAAAGACAGGTTATGCTCATAAGGCATTCATATAAGAGGTGCATTTTATTTTGATTGTCTTAGATGTGCTGAGCTGCTGGTGGTGAAAGCTGAGTTGGAGCTAATGCAGGGGGAGATTGCAGAAAGCGGTTTTGATTTAGACAAAGTCAGAAACCTCCTGGAAATGTACACAGGTTCGTATATATTGGTCGCACATCACACATCTGAAATACAGTAAAGTCTCGTTATATCGATATCCAAGGGAGTCAGAAAAAATATCGATATAACCAGGACTATCGATATATCCGACCCCGTTTGCATGTAATTTTCTCCGTGCGTGCATAGAAATAGTATCGATATAACCGGGACTATCGATATATCCGATATCGATATAACGAGACTTTACTGTATATTTCTCTGTGGACTTTTCTTTGATTGGTTCATGTTTAGTTTTCTAATCAGCTTTGTCCGTTCAGATTTTGCAGAACCAGAGTGCAAGCCTGAAGTTAAAGTCAAGCCAAGGAAAGTTCGTCCATCTCTAAAATCGGATTCTCCATTGCCTATAATTGAGGATGACCTGAAGGACATCCTGAGTACAAGGTGGAGTGTGAAGGAACCAATTGTGAGGGATGAAGGCGGCTCCCCACCTCTCAAGGCCAAACCTCGTCGTTGGCTCTCATGCCTCATACACAAACCAACGTGCCAGTGCCCTTGCTGCTCGGAGCCCCTCCTTAGCCGCGCCACCGCCCTTTGGGCAGCTGCACAGGCTGATATGATTCTCCAATTGGACCATTCTGAAGCCAAAGATGGTTTTAAACTTCAGTGGGCAACATTAGCTCGTTGTAAGATGATCACAGCCAAACTTGCGACTAAATTGGCGGAATTCTTCCCACTGAGTAGCCCTGCAAAGGGGTCCACTCAGCCCTCTCTTATGCATGATGTGGTGGGCCGGGTGTACCTTCACATGGCTGTTTCTGGTCTTGAACCCAGCCACGGTAAGGTTTGCAGCATATGGAAAGTACTTGAAGCGGGTTTAACCTTTGTTGATTCAGTGCCTTCCCCGAAACTCAATGCTGTGAAAGCAGGCCTTGTTGCGACTAAAGCCATTGTGTCATTGATTACCTTGTCTCGGAAAAAAGAGTGCAGACTGGAAGAACTTTTCTCAAATGTATGGACTTGGAACGCACCAAAACCGTTGAAGGCTCGGAAATCATACCAATCCTCACTTAAGGAGCCTGAAGGCTTATCTCTCCCTGCAAAACATAAGCAGACAGAACTCAAGGGCTCCAAGCCAAAAATCCAAGTCCCGAGTTCCACAGCCAACGGGAAGGACCCTATGACTCCAATTCTATTTCCGATTACTCCAGTGATCAAGTCCAATTTCTCTGCAAAGGAACTTAGCATTTTTGACTTCACCACAGAGGTATCCACTTTGGCCATCACGCCAGTTCAGAATGCAAAACCATGGGCCACAGTAAAAAAGTCACATAAAACTGCTTCCAAGCTGAAGTTTCAAGTGTTTGATGAATTCCTACCTGCACAAGAAAACATTCAGCCTGTCCCCGCTGCTCCAAGACGTACTAAGAAATCTCGATTCAGGGTGAGCATATTCTCAGATTAAAAAAGTACAAACTATGTAATGTTGTTTCAGGACTAATAAATTTTTTTAACTGTCTTTACACAGGTGGAGTTTAGTGACGATAGTGATGCAGAGAACCAAGCTCAGGAAAAACTGATTGAAAAACTGCCCAAAAAGAAGAGCACTACAAGACAAGCGACTTGCAGAAATAGGGCTGCCTCCGCTGAGAATATCCTACCCACAAGGCAGACAAGGAACAAGACCTGTGCACTCACTCGAGACACCTTGTCCGGAGACGAAACTTTGGCGTGTCGAGGGTCCTCAACAAGACGCGGAAGATCCACAAAGGTATCCGGCAAGAAGTTGGAGATAGAGAAGGAGCCAGATAAAATGCGGGCCATTGAGGAGGAGGCCAATGACGTTCTTGACTTGAGCATTGAATATTTGAGGGCATCAGACACTGAAACAAAAGAATATGCTGCTTCAGGTAAAATCATTGATCTTCAACTAAACTAATGGATGATTGAAATGTATACAAAAGTACCAGTTCATTCAGCTGATGACGTGACACTGGTGATAAAGGACAGATTTCATCTGAAACTGACTTCAGTTTGGCACAACAGGCTGTCATTTGAGCAATCATCTCTTATATTAACATTTTTTCCCTCTTTTCTTCTTCAAAGACTTTTTGAGGAAGGTTTTGTGTTGTGATTTGGAGACAAAAGACTTGCTTAACAAGAAATGTGACCTTCAAGCAAGGGGCCCTCAATCACATCTTCCTTATCCGGAGCACGGACCAGGTGAGATTTTACAGATTTTTTTTTAAACCTGAAATACAGATTACAATGAAACCGTTATTTGACAAGGACTGAAAATGTGAATTCATGTACAGTGAGACCTCAACTTACGAACTTAATTAGTTCCCAGACATAGTGTGTAAGGTGAAAAGTGTGTATCTCAAAAAAAAATTCCCATAGGAAACCATTAAAATGGGAATAATCCGCTCCCGGGTTTCCATAAAATATACTTTTCAACTAAATAAGCCTTAAAACTACACACAACATACCTTATTATATATGTATAATAAATTATCTATTGTATTGTAATGAAAGAAATACACTGCATTGTATCATAAAGTCACTTTATTTACATTTGTGATGGTCATTTATGGCTTGATGGAATGGCGTTGGAGGTCGAAGTCAAAGGGAATTGCTGTTTGGAAAGAGAGGCACATTACATGACGACTGTAATTAAAGAAATAAACTGTGCTGTAAAATAAAGTTTTATTTACCTTTTTGATGGTCGTTGATGGCTAATGGGAAGGAGAGTCACCTTCCATAAGGACTGTTGGTAAATTAACCTCTGGTGCTGTTCGGTCGTGTGCTTCCGCCGAAGATCACTCCGCCAGCCATGGTGGGTGTGTATTATGAAAATAGTCCTTATTATAAGGTTTAATTTTCATAAATTTGACGTTTGTACGACAAAAAGTTTGTAAGTTGATGTCTCACTGTATTTGTGTATATGTATGCATATGCACAATATTTTGTTTAGCGTTGGACTTTATCTTAGCCGTGATGGCTTATGGAAGGAGAGTCACCTTCCATAAGGACTGTTGGTAAATTAACCTCTGGTGCTGTTCGGTCGTGTGCTTCCGCCGAAGATCACTCCGCAAGCCATGGTGGGTGTGTATTATGAAAATAGTGCTTATTATAAGATTTATTTTTTTCATAAATTTGACGTTTGTAAGACAAAAAGTTTGTAAGTTGAGGTCTCACTGTATTTGTGTATATGTATGCATATGCACAATATTTTGTTTAGCATTGGACTTTATCTTAGCCGTGTTTTGTATTATAAGCCAAAAAAAAATGCCTGCTGTTGATGGTAGTGCTATTTAATGTCTTCTTTTTGTCTTCTAATTGTGTTCTATATACTGCAAGGCCAACACTGAGCATACCATACAGTATAGCATTAAAGGACAACCGACGTCACTTTTTTGTTTTTTAACTGACACCAGAAAAACGTTTAGTAGCATCTAAAATACCCAAAACACGCATTATATTTTTAGTCAAATGCAAAACACCAATAAAAATGACATAAAGTGTCCAAAATCTGCAAAAAAATTGAGCTGCGAATTGGGCATTTTCAGAAAGTCCCGCCTCCAGTTCGTGACGTCACGCCAAGACGTCTTGCATTGCTAGTGAATCAAAACAATGGCTTCAGATTCGGAGAATATGCTTTCTTGTTACACATCCAGTTATGAATATGATTCAAATAGTTCTGAAGAGGAAAGCATACATGTTTGCAATCGATTAAAGAGTTTATTTGTGCCATTTTGAGGCAACATTGGGGAAAATCTCTCAGCCAAAAAAAGAGGCACAAAATGGTGACATCCTGTGGATGTCGCCATTTACACAGTCTCATAAATTCCTTATATGGCGCTTGGACGCCCTCTTCTGGTCTTCTGGCGGCTTTTAGGTGCAACACGAGGTCCCCAGACCAAACAAGTACAGCAAAATACATTGACGTAATGGAAGGACCGCTACAATGCGTCTTTTTTACGGTCAAGGGGGGGTCCTTTAGTGACGTCACGTACGGACTCGTCACCAACTCAAAAACAAGACTTCCGGAATATTCAGCGCGGGTCTTAAAATGTAAAATATTGCTATATGCGGTGGATTCTTTGTAAAATATGCTCAGTAGAAGTCATTTGAAGCCATTTTACAAATTATGGACACAACTTGTCCGGAGACGTCGGTTGTCCTTTAAAGAATTATTTTGACATTTGCACATTTGTTAATGACATCCAATGGTCCCTTTTATATCTGTAAATGGTACCACGTACCTAGGACTGCGTCCATGCTTAAAGAAAAAGCCTTAACCTTTCCCAAAATGTTCCAAGTAAATGCGAGGCATGTATTGCCAAAATATCAGAAATTTACATTACAGACGCTCTCTACCTGACGAACGAGATACGTTCCGAGCGGTCATTCGTAAGGTGAATTTGTTCGTAAGTTGCTTCAGTGCTATATTTTGTATGGAATGTATGTTTTAGTCAAACACTGAATGGGGAAATATAAAACACAGACGCTCTAACAATCGTAAAATAAACGACGACATACGACATATATCCGTGATTCTTTAGTAAGCCATTACTGAAGTTGCTGGCACCTAATTACTGAATTAAGTGCCAGCATCCATTACTTTTTGTTATGCATCACGTCCTCCTGGAGCATCAACTGGGAAGAGGGATTTCCTCCCCGCCCACATACTCTACACAGCCAATCCTAAATGAGCTCAGCAGATCGGGGCCTGAACTCGTTGGCAACACTTCAACATAGCTGATTTGTCAGCCTTGGTGTCTGTCGCGTAAACATCCAGCCCTTGAAACCACTAGTCCGTGTGCGAGCTCGGCTGGAAAAAGGCGCGCAATACAAAATGTAAATTACAGCTTCTGTGTCCAAACATTTTTCGACATACCGTACCAGCAGAAATGTTCGTATGTACCGTAATTCGTAACTCGAATGTTAGTAGATTAGGGAGCATCTGTACTATCTATTCCAACGCCTCACAATCTTGTGCTGTTCTTATGTGTAAACACATTTTGACATATATTCCCTTGCTTTTTTCTTATAAGAAGTATTTTGCTCTCTTATTGATCAGTTTATTCTGTTTTGCAGACAAGCTTTCATTTGAGGATATTCAAGTATTACTTCGCTCATCTTGGCTGGCCCTTCAGCACTTCCCTCCTCCAACCATTTTTCCAAACCTATGTGCCCTTCTGGCATTATCTGTGGGTCACCACGATCCCATAACTACAGCAATGCTTCATTCCCAGTCTTTGGGTGTCACAAGCCGGCATCGCACCATCAGACACCTAACCAGCTGTCAGAAGTAAGGAGATTCACCATCCGCTCTGACATCATACGGTATCAGGGCTGCATCTTGGCCACGCCGTTGCACTATTTACACTTTTTGACAGACACTGGCGCACCTTTGTAACTCCGCTGCGCCAGCAGCGGTGCACGTTTATTACGATTAGCGCATATTGCTACATGATCCGTGCCACATATGGCATATTTCTGTTAAAATGGCTAAATAATCAAATATAGTTAAACAACAATTGAAACCTATTTGTTTTCCATCAGAGGTTTTAACTTTGGTCGTCTGCCTTTGTGCCTTGCTGATATCTAGCCATAATCACCTTGCAATTGTTTCGGTGCATTTCAAAGTCATGGTAGAGGGTATTTCGGCCGTTTCCGTGATCCACCGGAAACGTCCGAAAGAGATAATCGAATATTAATTGACCCCTGGTGCATTGCCATATTTAAATCGAACATGGTGGATGGTTACAATATGGTGAGAACAGGTGTAAAACCCTAAAAGACATTAAAAACAGGCAGCAAACAAACACATTCTCGTTTTTTAAGAAGCAATCGAATAAGTCGGCGGAGGTTAGTGACAATTTGTTGCACCAAACTGCTGCTAATGATTAGAATTTATGGGAATTATGTCAGAGCTGTTGGATTGGATTGGATTTGCCTTTATTAGTCTGGCAGTGGAGAAATTTACATTTCACAGCAGCAAAATTCTGAAAGAAATGAAAGTAGAAAGGCAAAATACAGGAGCTGCTGGAAAGGCAGCCACTCTCCAAGTCAAAAGAACAAAAAAGAACTAAATAACAAATAACATGACAACACAAAGACACAGAGAGACATCCATTCTTAAGCACTTTCTGTACCCTCTTTGTACATAAAGCAGTTCCAGATGAAAGAGGAGAGGATGAAAGTGTCTCTTCACCAGTGGATCAAGGACATCATGGTGGAATGTGCACGTCGACTACAAGCTAAATGTTGAAAGCAAACACACAGCTGTAGCATCCATTGCCGAAAAGAGATTGCCTCACATCTCCTGTCCCTCATGAATCCGCTTCAATTCCAAACCGCAACAGTTCCATATATGCATCGGCTTCTTATCACGGGCTCCTCAAGCCACGCATCCATCCAGCTGCAGACTGTCCAACAGCACCGACCTTTCGCTGAACAAAGCGGGGCTGTGAAGATGCTGCCCATTACAGGCGCAAAAAAGCGCAATGGCCCCAGAGCTGTCCAGCAATGACAGTCGAATGGCACCGACATTCCTTCCATTCAAAAACAGTACTGGCATATTCACGCTGCCGAAAAGGCGCAACCACTCAGCACAGTCTCCTCCTTGATGAATGCCGTGGCCAAAAATGCTGAAAAACAATCATTATCCATTCCACACGACGCACAACAACTAAAGTGACAAAAGAAAACACAAAAACAACAAAAAAAGCAAGGCTCATGAGAGCACTTGCTGACAGCAAAGAAATTTAAGTAGACAATCTAAGAAATATTGCGCTAAGTCATTTGTCTTTGTCATTTCTGTAATACCGTAGAATATCAAAATACCATGGGATTGTTTGTGTTGTAAATCAAAGAAATAGAAAAAATGTTGTTTTATGTATGAATAAGTTATTTGACTTGAATTAACATTGTTTATATATTAGAAAAATAAAACCTCTGAATCCCATACCGGATCGGCCGAGGCCCGGGTTAACAATGGGCCCCCATTGGTACTGTTGACATTCAGGGTTCCCAACGGAAAATGGTCTACTGTTGGTCGAAGAAGGAGAGGAGGGAGGTGTGCCCGGAGGTAAAGTGAGAAACGCCAAGAGTATAGAACTAAGAGTAGGAACTTTGAATGTAGGAACAATGCCAGGTAAAGGGAGAGAGCTGGTTGGCATGACGCAGAGAAGGAAGATAGACTTACTGTGTCTCCAGGAGACCAGGTGGAAAGGGAGCAAGGCTAGAAGCTTCGGGTCAGGGTTTAAGTTGTTCTATCATGGTGATGACAGAAAGAGAAATGGAGTATGGGTTATTTTAAAAGAGCAGTTTGTTAGGAATGTCTTAAAAGTAAAAAGAGTATCAGGTAGAATGAGTCTGAAGCTAGAAATTGAAGGTGTGATGTTAAATGTTGTTTGTGGGTATGCCCCACAAGTCGGATGTGAGCTGGCGGAGAAGGAGAAATTTTGTTTCGACTTTTATGAAGTCATTCAGAACATCCCAAGATGTGAGAGGGTTGTAATTGGTGGAGACTTCAATGGACATGTTGGCTCAGGAAACAAAGATGATGAGATGATGGGCAGGGTTGGACTCCAGATGAGGAACGCTGAAGGACAGATGTGGGTTGACTTTGTTAAGAGAATGGATATGGCTATTGTGAATACTTTCTTTCAGAAGACACAGGAACATTGGGTGACCTATAAGAGTGGAGGCAGAAGTACACAGGTCGACTACAGTTTGTGTCAACTGCGCCATCTGAACGAAATCAGTGACTGCAAAGTAGTGGTTGGTGAGCGTGTAGCCAGACAGCGTAGTTTGGTGGTGTGTCGGATGACGCTGGTAGTGAGGAAGATGAAGAAACCAAAGGCAGAAGTGAGGACAAAATGGTAGAAGTTGAAACAGGAAGAGTGTTGCATGACTTTTCGGAAGGAGTTAAGACAAGCACAGGGTGGGCAAGAGGTCCTTCCAGATGACTGGCAAACTTCAGCAAGCCGGAAAGGCCGGAAAGTACTTGATGTATTGAGTGGAAGAAAGGTAGATAAGGAGACTTGGTGGTGGAATGGGGAGGTGCAGGAGTGTATACAGAGAAAGAGGTTAGCAAAGAAGAAGTGGGACACTGAGAGGACGGACGAGAGTAGACAGCAGTACAAGGGGATGCAGCGCACGGTTAAAGTAAAGGTGGCAAAGGCCAAACAAGATGCCTATGATGACTTGTATACTAGGCTGGACAGCAAGGAAGGCGAGCCTGATCTTTACAGGCTGGCGAGACAGAGAGACAAAGATGGCATGGACCTGCAGCAGGTTAGGGTGAATGAGGAAAGAGATGGCAATGTATTAACAGGTGCCAGTAGTGTGATGGAAAGAGTACTTTGAAGAATTGATGAATGAGGAAAATGAGAAGGAACAAAGAGTAGTAGATGTGACTGTTGTGGACCAAGACAAAGCAAGGATGAGGTGAGGAGGGCACTGAAGAGGATGAAGGGGGAAAGGCACTCGGGCCTTTTGATTTACAAATCGAGGTATGGAAGTGTTGTAGACGTGGCGATGATGTTCCTGACTGGGTTATTCAATAAGATTTTAGATGGTGAACAGATGCCTGAAGAATGGAGATGAAGTGTACATGTGCCCATTTTTAAGAACAAGGGAGATGTGCAGAGTTGTACTCACTACAGAGGAATAAACTCGATGAGCCATACAATGAAACTATGAGAGAGTAGTTGAAGCAAGACTAAGAGCAGATGCGAGCATTAGTGAGCAGCAGTATGGCTTCATGCCAAAAAAAGAGTACGGCAGATGCAGTGTTTGCTTTAAGAATGCTGATAGAGCAGTACAGAGAAGGTCAGTAGGAATTGCATTGTGTCTTTGTACATCTGGAGAAAGCGTATGACAGGGTGCCCAGAGAAGAGCTGTGGCATTGCATGAGGAAGTCTGGAGTGACGGAAAAGTATGTCAGAGCGGTGCAAGACATGTATCATGACTGTAAGACAGTTGTGAGGTGTGCTGTTGGTGTGAGACGGAGGAATTCATTTTTCATTTTATGCGAATTATTTATTCTTTCTGCACGGCCCGGTACCAAATGGCCCACGGACCGGTACCGGTCCGCGGCCCGGGGGTTGCAGAACTCTGCATTAGAGGGACAACTCACATTAGAGGCTTTGGAAAGGCAGAGAAGCCAGACTGAGATGGTTTGGACATGTCCAGAGGAGAGAATTACTATATCGGGAGAAGGATGCCGAGCCTCAAACTGCCAGACAGGAGACCAAGAGGAAGACCGAAGAGGAGGTTTATGGATGTTGTCAGAGGACATGAAGGTAGCTGGTGTGAGAGAAGAGGATGCACAAAACCAGGTTAGATGGAGGACATTGATTCGCTGTGGCGAGCCCTGAAGGTAAAAGCCGAAAGGAAAAGAAGATATATTAGAAAAATCGATTTTACTCAAATAATGGTTTTTCATTTGCAATTTAGAAATATGCTCCAATAAATTTATTTTGGTTTATTTCAATCAATTTCTAGTCACATCGAGCCCCATAATTTTTTGAATATGGCCGCCTTTTCAGACACAAAGGGTAGCCAACTGGCTCCCTTTATGAATTTTCCAGATGCATCCCTGCGGTATTGTGGTGGAAAAGTCTGTACACTGTTAACCTTGTTTGTTTTTTTTAATTCGCCATTTGTTGTGTGTCTTTAATAGAAAACTGAAAAAGACATCTAGTGAGCTATCAGATCAAATGGCCGACCTAACTCTAGATGAGTCTAATCCCACTACTAATATGGAAAAGATGTCTCGGTTGGAGGACATATTTTCCTTTCCAACATCTGATTGCTCAGATTTCCCTCAGAGCCACTGCCAAGAGTTTGCTCAGCAAATTGAATACCTTCCTTCAGGTGACATACTGTCTTGTTAAAACTCAACCTCTTTGATCGTGCTGGTAAAAACAAAATGTTTGTAAATGTTTCTTTCTCTTTGCCATAGGTGTGACTGTGTGTGTAATGTCAGTGGTTGGAGTCAAAGCTCGGGAAATGGGTGAAAGCATTCTCCTGTCCCGACTCGAAAAGGGATCTCCTCCTGTGACTGCACACATCCCCACCACCACTGGTCCGGTAAGCGTGATTAATATGGCCATCTGAAAAGGCAAAGCATTGGTACAGATGTAATTATTACAGGATAGATTACATTAGAATAAAAAAAACTAGAGTGGATTTGTGTGTCGAAGGGAAACATTTTACTAGTTATAATCATTAATGGCCTCAGGAAAACATTAGCCTGTTGTGTAGTAACAAAAGAAAATTGAAAATGTTTTTTTATGGCTGAATAAATTCTTTGACTTGAATTAAAATTGTTTATATATGAGAAAAATAGATTTTACTCATTTTTTTCATTTGCAATTTAGAAATAACATGCTCAAATGAATGTTTTTGTGTGTTTATTTTAATCCATTTTCTTCAGCAACCTTTTTAAAGGACAATCGACACCTCCGGACGAGTTGTGTCCATAATTTGTAAAATCACTTCAAATGACTTCTACTGAGCGTATTTTACAAAGATTCCACGGCATATGGCTATATTTTATGTTTTAAGACTCGCGCTGAATATTCAGGAAGTCTTGTTTTCGAGTTGATGACGATGCCTGACGTGACGTCACGTCTGGAACGCCCCTGACCGAGAAAGCGACACACAGTGCATTTTGGGTACTTTGTTTGGTCTGAAAACACATAAATAATGCGATGGTGAAAGACTACTATTTGATACGAGTTGACACAAATTCCCAGCAGACAAATCAGCCCATTTCCAACGGAGCTTGGACGCCATCTTGTGCATTTTCTGGGACACTACATTGGAGCCCTGACGGCTCAAATTCATACGGGAGGACTTCTTTAATCAATTGCAAACATTTATGCTTTCCTCTGCAGAACTATTTGAATCATATTCATAACTGGATGAGTAACAAGAAAGCATCTTTTCCGAATCTGAAGCCATTGTTTTGATTGTAGAACAAGGCAAGACGTCCTGGCGTGACGTCACGAACAAGGGGGCGGGACCTTCTCAAACTCGTCATCTCCGAGGTCATTTTGTAGTAGTTTTGGGACACTTAACTCATTTTTATTGGTGTTTTATATTTGACTAAAAATATCAGCCTGCGTGTTTTGGGTATTTTAGATGCTATACAACGTTTTTTCTGATGTCAGTTAGGAAACAAAAAATCAGGCCCCATCCATTTTAGAACTTGGCCCCGTTTTCCAACAACAATGCTTTCTCACTTTTTTGTACGCACATTACTCTCTACAATTGTCTTCTGTTCTATAGCACTCAATTAAATGGCTGATCCAGAAGATGGATGGTATTCTGGTGGATCAAAAGGTTCTGCAAGATGTGTCTGAGAAAGCTGTGTGGTGGGAGGGCCGCAGGGCACTTGACTTTCGAGTCAAGGTAAGGAATAATTAAACACACTGTGTGTGGGTCATAAAAAATGCTGTGCTTATTTGGCCAGCCATATCCAGTTAATGTTGATTATTTTATGTTTTAGCAAATACTTAGAGACATGGAACAATTATTGGGGTGCTGGAAGAGCCTCCTCCTGCCTCTTTCATCAGATCCCCAGCTCTCTGCGGTTGCCCAGCACCTTTGCAAAACATTGTGTGACAAGGGAATGAAAGCCAGTGAAGAGATGTTGAAGGTGTGCCTTTTTCTATCGCAGTTCAAATTTGTTAGCAACAAAACACCTGGTGAACGTTTGAATTTTGTCTAGGTTATTCTATCTGCAATCCCTCTCCTGTCCCAAAAAGACTTGAAAATCTTCGTTCTGGGAGTTTGGCCTGAATGGGACGACGATTGTGACCAGCTTCTCCAATCTGCTGTTTTGCAGTTTGCAAAAAGAGAAAAGCCTTGTGGTCATGTTGTTCTTATTCTGGACAAGGTAAGAAAATAAACCTTTTTTTTTTGCATGGAACAATGTGTCTTCTGTAATTGGATCATTATGAATCCCAAACTCTTCCTCTATAGTACCTCCAGAAATTGCCCTGGGAAAGCATCTCCATCTTAAAGTTCCGCTCTGTGAGCCGCATGCCCTCTCTGCAGTCATTAATTGGGCTGAGCATTCAGAAGGAGGTATGGTTTATCCTATTAGATTATGTCAATGTACTGTGTGAAATCAGTCATCAGGACATCATTATCTTTCTTCAGAAGGATCATCAGTCCATCTTGAAGCATGGTGTGGACCCCAAGAATACATTTTATCTTCTGGACCCTAATAACAACTTGAAATGCGCAAAAGAACAATTTGAAAAGTGGTTCAGCAGGTGAGGAAAAGTCACAATTTGGACAATTGTAGGTTTTTCCTTGTTTCTTCATCTTCTATTTCATTTATTTAAGCAAATCGGATTGGGATGGTGTGTGCGGGCATGCTCCAAAAGTCGGACAGCTGGAAGAAGCCCTTGCAAAGAAGGATCTATACATGTATGTTTATAAGAATCTAAAAATTGATTTTGAAGGACACCTGAAAATACTCTATACAGTGATACCTTGGCTTACAAACTTAATTGGTTTACCGACAGTGTGTAAGGCGAAAAGTGTGTATCCAAAAAATTAATTTCCCATAGGAAACAATTAAAATGAGAATAATCCATTCCCAGGTCCCCATAAAACATAATGTTCTACTTTCTAATTTTCTAAGCCTTAAAACTACACAAAATATACCTTATTTCACGTATAATAAATGTGCTGTGGTATTATAATTAAAGAAATACACTGTACTGTATAATAAAGTCGTTTTATTTACCTTTGTGATGGTCATTGATGGCTTGATGGAATGAAATGGCCGGTTTCATCAGCATTAGACACTTGAGGAACGTAGCCTTCTTCTTTCTCCATCTTGAGGAATGATCCTTGGAAGTGCTTTATCTGCGAAAATTTTACCTTTTTCCTCACATATTGTGTTTCGCTGGGTTGATAGTTTTTTGCATCAAGTGTACAGATGGCTTGTGCGGGTTATTTGTGGGGCCTGATTGATGTTTTAACCTTCCAGTCTACACTATGCTTCTGAACTATAAACGTTGAAACGAGTCCAAATTTCACTGTTTTCTATCCATTTTTTCACCATTTCACTTTTTTTTTCACTTTTGTTTTTTTTTTAAGCTCTGTCATCTCCCATTCGTGTGTGTGTGTGTGTTTTCTCTCTCTATCGTCTGCCTGTCTCTTTAATGTTTATGTTGCCAATGTATGTTATAATGTTCATATGCCAAGGTGAAATTTTCATAAATGTAACGTTCGTAAACCGAAAAGTTCGTTGGCCAAGGGGTTCGTAAGCCGAGGTACCACTGTACTTGCAACTACAGGAATAGAATTTTTCATTATGGAATAGTTCGAAAGGGGTTTTAACTCAATACAGTTTTTGAAGTGGTACCTTCTATTAAAATACAAACTTGTCGATTGTGTCCTCCACCCCTTTGCATGCTTCAGTTATTTGGGCCACGGTTCCGGCGCGCAATTCCTTAACACCCAGGCGGTCATGATGCAACCAGTGAGAGCCGCTTCTCTGCTTATCGGCTGCAGCAGCGCTGCCCTGGCTGTGCGGGGAGATCAGGAAGGACAAGGCATCATCCTTAATTACCTCATTGCGGGCTGGTAAGTTGAGTTTGCCTTTTTAATCGTTACAATCAACTCCAAATTTTACAGAATGAAAAAGATGATGAGAGAAGTATATGACTGATGCATTGTGCATACTGTTCAGTGCTGCATGAGATGGTTCAACAACGAATAAAGGACAACCGACACCATTTTTCGTTTCCTAGCTGACATCAGAAAAGCGTTTTATAGCATCTAAAATACCCAAAACATGCAGGCTGATATTTTTAGTGAAATGCAAAACACCAATAAAAATTAGTTAGTCTCCCAAAACTACTTCAAAATGTCCTCGGAGATGCCGAATTTCAGTCCCGCCCCCTTGATCGTGGCGTCACGCCAGGACCTCTTGCCTTGCTCTCGAATTAAAACAATGGCTTCAGATTCGAAGAAGATGCTTTCTTGTTACGTGTTGTTGTTATGTGTTTTCCTTCTAATTTCGCCATGAAAACAAAATTTTCAGACCAAATACCCAAAATGCATTGTGTGTCGCTTTCTCGGTGAGGGGCGTTCCAGACGTGACGTCGTCGTCATCAACTCGAAAACAAGACTTCCTGAATATTCAGTGTGAGTCTTAAAACGTAAAATATAGCTATATGCCGTGGAATCTTTGTAAAATACGCTCAGTAGAAGTCATTTGAAGTGATTTTACAAATTATGGACACAATTTGTCCGGAGGCGTCGGTTGTCCTTTAAGTTACTAAATCAGAATCAGAGAACCAGAATCAGAAAACCTTTATTTGTCACACAATGGGGAAATTTGCAGTCCACAGCAGCAATTTGAAAGGGGATGGTGGGGGGGGGGGGTTTAAAGGATAGAAAAACAAGATATTCTAAGCATCGTAAAATAAAAATGTCAACTGTATACTTTAAATGTGCAAACGTTTGTCTACGTGTGTGTTTGTGTGTCCTAGCCCCTTTGTGTTGGGAAACTTGTGGGATGTAACGGACCAGGATATTAATCGCTTCACCAAAGCCTTGCTGGAATCTTGGTTATCATCAGAGTCTGGGGGTGCCATGTTGGATTATATGGGCCCTTCACGGCAGGCCACTTGCATGCAACACCTCATCGGAGCTGCACCGGTGGTCTATGGTTTACCAATACAGCTACGGTAATGAAGGCCAGTCAGCTGTTACTCAGAATGCCATTCTCCAAATCTCCGCAGTCTATGCCTTTCTTTTTTTCATTTCACCAGAAATTAAAATTGCTCTTTATTGCAAATAATTTACTTTTAACCTAAAACCAGTTTTTTTTTTTAATTTTGCTGAGTGTTTCAGTGCACTTTTGATTGCCTAAAGTTAAAATAAATGTTCTTCAAATATCTTGATTGATGAGTCTGTCCCAGTTAATTGTGATTATTATTTACAAGCAGAACATATGCTCAGTTTTTTTTATTTTTGTAACTGCAACATATGTCAATTATTTAGGGCCAGTAAAGATGTTGCATTTTACAGTACATGTACGGTGGGTCCCACCGTACATGTACTGTAAAATGCAACATCACTGTCGGTGGGGCCTTGGCTTACGAACTTAATTGGTTCCCAGACAGTGTGTAAGGCAGGGGTGTCAAACATACGGCCCGCGGGCTTGTATGTTTCGTGAAGCGACAAGCTTTTGACAATATTAGCCTGACGAGGAATACTATAGCAGAGAGGATTTATTGCATTTTCCGTGGCAATTGACGAAAGCACTGACATCACAGACGTGGCCCAACTGGCCATATTTATTCGAGGAGTTGATGAGACATTGACTGTTACTGAAGAGTTTCTTGAGTTGGTGCCAATGATGGACACCACAACAGCAGAGGACATTTTCGGCTGTGTCGTTGCTGTATTGGACAGAGTTGGAGTGGACTGGTCCCGCACTGCCAGCCTGGCTACAGACGGCATGGTTGGAAAGAAAGCAGGTGTCGCGACAAAGTTCAAAGACAAAGCACAAGCCCTTAATGGAGGAGATCGTTTTTGGACATTTCACTGTATTTTGCACCAGGAGGCATTGTGTTGCAAGTCGCTGAAAATGGACCACGTAATGGAGGTGGTTGTTCGCACTGTAAATTTCATCCGGTCCAGAGGTCTGAACCATCATCAGTTTGAGAAACTTCTCAGCGACAGCAACATTACCCACAGCCTGCCATACCACACTTTAATGTGAGTCAGCAGCTTCAAAACAAAAGTTCTGTGATGGAATTCTACTGTTCATACAACTCCGTAAATGTTCAGTATGTATTGTATGTGTATGTATGTTTCATGTATGAAGTTTACAGGTGAACACTTCCTTCATTACACATTTAAAATCACTCTCCTTATTTTGTAAGGTGTACGCAGGGATTACATTTGCATTTTATATGCGTATGTGTAAGTGGTTTAAAAATTCCTTTCTTTAAAAGTCTCATTCAATCTCAAAGTGCATTACTATATTTTTCAGTACCAAAGTTGTGTGCCTTTGTACAATCAGTGGGATCAGTCGCAATGCATATTTGTGAATGATAAATCTAAATTGCACATTTGTCTAAGGAAATATGAGGTGTTTCATGAAATGTTTTGTAAAAAGATAGTTCATTAAATGTCAATATTTTCCTAATGTTCTTGTGCTTCTTTACACCAAAACAAAGGAAAGACATGATTTTTGCTATTTTTAGGAGAGTATGGTATAATTGTAATGGTCCGGCCTACTTGACATCTCCCTAGCCTAGGCCGTATGTGGCCCGCGATGCGAAATGAGTTTGACACCCCTGGTATAGTCTGAGACCTGTTCTGTCCGTAACATGGATTGCTCTGTTTGACTGTGTGGATCAAGTGTGGGTGCGGACTAATATTGGCCCCGCCTCCTTAGAAGGAACGGTGCTGATGGGTTTGGCTGCGGGAGTGTCTGTCAGGGCAAGATTGCCCATCGGAAAGTGAATATACATGATACCTCATAGCTCGTAAAGGCCTAAATTCAAATTCGATTATTTTGATGTTTCTGAGTGGCCACGTGCCCTAAAACCTCAATGAAACTATTGCTCATGGAACATTACTGGTGAGAAGATGGGCGGATAACATCATCTGTGTCCATCAAAAATGGTGATTCTTTGAATTGATTGGGTCTGCAGGATATCTATACATGTATTTTATAAAGTGGTGATTCAAAGTTGAAACGTTTTTGATTTTCTTTGTTGAATGAAATTCTGTCAAGATGGCTGCCACTTGTCATGCTTTCAAAATGAACTAAGCCCAGGCACTCAATGACAATGGCATTCCACATGCTCGAGTGCAAGTGTAACAAAACCCAAGGGAGGCTGCTAAGACGCATAGAGCAGTGGTGTCAAACATACGGCCCGCGGGCCAGAACCGGGCCCCAAGGAGGTTTAATCAGGCCCGCAGGATTTTAAAAGTGGAAAAAATGCACAAACGACTTGCAATTCATATTTTTAACGAGCTGCAATTCAAGGATTGTCCACTAAGAGGCAGAGTGGCATACCTGTAAACCTCCACGGCTCCATGCCCTTACAAACTGTCTTATTTTCCCTTACAAAATAATCATACTGTAGCCGTTGAGGAAGGAGCACACAAGATTGGACAAAGACGTGTTTATTCCAACGGCTAACGAGTGGATCTAACTCAAACAGGAAAAGCAGTGACATATATTCAACATAAACCCGCCCCCTCCTTTGCACCTGCTGGGTGAGATGCCAAAAACAATGGTTTAAAAATGCATTTCTTTATAAATATCATTTCATCTTTAAGTGCATTATCATATTTTTAGATACCAATTTAAGTTAAGTTTTGTGCCGTTGTAGAATCATTGGGATCAGTTGCAATGCATATGTGAATGATAAAAGTAAATTGCACATTTGTTCATGAAATGAAATGTTGTGTAAAAGGAATGCTCAATAAATGTCATAATTTTCCTAATGTTCTTGTGCTTCTTCACACCAAAACTAATGAAAGACATGATATTTTGCTTATTTATAGCATGAATGGTATTGTAGCCGTTGAGGAATGAGCACACACGATGAATATGTGGAGACGTGTTTATTCCAACGGCTAACAAGTGGATCTAAACTGAACAGCAAAAGCAGTGCAATACATGCAACATGAACTGCTCCCTCCCCTGCACCTGCTGGGTGAGATGCCTGGTCCTAGTGCCCGCCACACAGCCCCCCCCAGAACACCCAGAAGGAAGGTCAAGGTGAAAATTTTGCAGGGGGCTTAACCAGCCTGCCCCAACGACTACGCAGTCCGTCATTAGGTGGTGTAGGTGATTCGGGCGAGACCTCAGTGGGGGAACGACACTCAACCCTGGCATGCCGCGTTGAGGCTGGAGGTTTCGGAGGGCGTCCGCGACGTGGGGCCTGGGCCGGCGAAACGTCCTCGCCTGCAACTAAATGAGCCGGTTTGAGCCTGTCTATTGAAATTCCCTCCCTCCGCCCACCCATATCGAGCACAAAACTCTTTTCACCGTGTTCGAGCACTCTAAACGGGCCGTCGTACGGCGGTCGGAGGGGAGAGCGGTGGGCATCGTGACGCACAAAGACGAAACGGGCTGACCTAAGAGCAGACGGAACAAATATTTTGGGGACGCAGTGGTGAATTGGTGCTGGAGTCAGGGGCTCTGCTGGCAAAAGGGGGAATGAAGGTGCACCCGAAGCTTCAGGCAGAAATTCACCAGGAACGCGGAGTGGTTGACCGAGCACTAACTCTGCGGGGGCGGCGTTAAGGTCTTCTTTAGGGGCCGAACGTAACCCGAGCAGGACCCACGGAAGCTGGTCGACCCAGTTACCGTCCGACAGCGCGGCCCGTAGCGCGGCTTTCAGTGACCGGTGGAAGCGTTCGCACATCCCGTTAGCCTGCGGGTGGTAGGCCATAGTGCGGTGTACCTGCACACCCAAGGACTGCGCCATGGCCGACCAGAGCTCGGACACAAACTGGGGGCCTCTGTCCAAAGTGATATCGGATGGCGTGCCGAAACGTGCGACCCAGGACAACAGAAATGCGCGAGCAATATCTGCCGAGGTCGTGGAGGACAGGGGGACTGCTTCCGGCCACCTAGTGGTTCGATCGACCATGGTGAGGAGATGTGTGCAACCCTGCGAAGGAGGGAGGGGCCCGACCAGATCCACATGGACGTGGTCAAATCTCCTGTCCGGAATTGGAAAAGTTTCCAGGTTTGCTCGGGTGTGCCTGTGGACTTTGGCGCGCTGACATGCCACGCATGCAGCTGCCCACTTCCTGACGTCCTTTCGTAACCCAGGCCAGACAAACTTGGCCCCAATAAGTTTGACTGACGCCCGGACGCCAGGGTGTGAGAGGGAATGAATAGAATTAAAAATTTGCCGACGCCACTCCTGCGGAACCACGGGACGAGTGCGACCCGTAGACACATCGCAGAGGAGAGCGGGACCCCCTTCACACAGTGCCACCTTCTCAAGTTTCAGGGCTGTGCCTGCTGCCTTGAGTTCGTGGATGTCCGGATCCTCAGATTGGGCGGTGGCCATCTCTGAAAAATCCACCCGGAGCTGGACTGGACACACAATCGCGCGTGACAAGCAATCGGCCACAGGGTTACATTTGCCGGCCACGTGCTGAATGTCTGTTGTGAATTCAGAAATGGCCGCCAAATGCCGTTGCTGTCGGGCCGACCACGGTTCAGTCACCTTTGACATGGCGAATGTGAGTGGTTTGTGATCCACATATGCGGTAAACCGGCGCCCCTCGAGGAGGAAACGAAAATGGCACGTTGCAAGATAGAGTGCTAACAACTCTCTGTCGAAAACACTGTACTTGCGTTCGTTATCTTGCAGTTTCCGACTGAAAAATGCAAGGGGCTGCCATTCGTTCTCCACAAGCTGCTCAACCACCGCCCCTACGGCAACATCAGACGCGTCGGTAGTCAAATTTACCTGTGCGGTTGAGATTGGGTGGACCAGAAGAGTTGCACCCGCAAGAGCTTCCTTGGCCCGTTGGAAGGATTGTGCTCGTTGCGGTGCCCACTCGACGGGGTCGTTAGCCTTCTTTTTTCTCAAGGCGCCGTAGAGGGGTTGTAGGAGGTCGGCTGCGTGAGGAAGAAACCGGTTGTAAAAATTGATCATTCCCAAAAACTCCTGCAGAGCCTTAACTGTGGCCGGGCGGGGGAAATCCACCACTGCTTGTACTTTGGCGGGTAAGGGGATGGCGCCCTGTGGAGAAATGCGATGCCCCAAGAAATCGATCTTGGACAGACCAAATTGGCACTTAACAGGGTTGACTATAAGGCCGTGCGAATCAAGGCGCTTGAAAACTTCGGTTAAGTGCGACAGGTGTTCCTCCGGTGAAGGGCTGGCCACAAGGATGTCGTCTAGATAGACAAATACAAAATCAAGACCTCGCAAGACTGAGTCCATCAGTCTTTGGAAGGTCTGTGCCGCCCCCTTCAGGCCAAAAGGCATGCGGAGAAATTCAAAGAGGCCAAAGGGGATATTCACCGCTGTTTTGGGCACATCCTCCGCCCGTACCGGCACCTGGTGATAACCGCGAACTAGATCTACTTTTGAAAAGATCACGGCGCCGGCCAAACGTGCGGAAAAATCTTGAATGTGCGGGATGGGGTAACGATCATGTGTGGTTATGTTATTCAGCCGACGAAAATCACCGCACGGCCGCCAAGAACCGTCACTTTTGGGCACCATGTGTAATGGTGAAGCCCACGGGCTGTTGGAACGCCTCACGATGCCCAAGCGCTCCATCGTCGCGAACTCCCCTTTCGCCATTGCCAATTTTGCCGCGTCGAGGCGACGAGCGCGGGCAAAAACTGGCGGGCCAACCGTGGGAATGAAATGCTCTACCCCGTGTTTAGTATCGGCATTGGAAAAGGCGGGTGTGGTTAACGACGGATAATCGGTCAGCAGGCATTCATAAACGTTACCCGATGTTAAATAATTTGCATGCGTTAATGCCCCGAGCCCTCCGGCCTCACACGGAAAAGTGGCGAAAGAGATGGCGTCAATCAAACGACGGTTGGCAATGTCCACAAGAAGTCCGTGAGCACATAAAAAATCGGCGCCAATTATGGGAACTGTGGTCGCGGCAACAATAAAGTTCCACTTGAATTCCCGTCCGTGGAAACGCACAGTCACCGACCTGGAACCAAAGTTAGCGATGGGCGAGCCGTTAGCTGCGCACAAGGCAGGCCCGCATCCACCTGCTATCTTGTCCGCAGCGGTGGGCGTCAGCAGGCTTACTTGTGCCCGCTGTCCACAAGGAAACGTCTTCCTGACGAGGAGTCCGTGACGAAAAGCAGCTCGCTTTCGTTGCTGGCGCCCACGGCTGCTACTGGGTGTTGGGCGTTGAAAATTCCCGCCGTCTCGTAGGAGCAGGGAGGTGCGCAGCGTCGAGCCTTGGCGCCAAACCGCTGATGGAAATAGCAGGTGGCTTTCCCGCGCCGCTTCTGCGATCCCACTGCGGCCACGACGGTCAGATCAATTTGCACGGCTAACCGCCGTATCGCCAGAAGCGCTCGATCTGCTTCTTCCGCCAAGCCACGATAGTCGCCGGTGGCTAGGCACGTCGAGTTAGCGAGCACGGCGCGCACTTCGGGTGGTAGCTGGCGAAGGAAAATGTGGGGGAAAAGGAATCCGCCATCATCCGCATTTAACAGCGACAGCATTTTGTCCATTAGATCCACTGCTGTTCCGTCGCTGAGTCCGGGAAGCGAAAGAAGTCTGTCTGCTCTCTCGGAGGCCGATTGCGTGAACCGTCGGAGCAGCCATTGTTTGAGCGCGTCGTACTTCCTGCATCGTGGAGGCGCGCGCAGAAGTTGCATCATGCGATGCGTTGTCGGTTGGTCGAGGGACGCCACGACCATGTAATATTTTAGGTCATCTGTCGTGACGCCTTGTAGGTGGAAAAGTGCTTCCACATGCTGGAACCACGAAGCCGGGTCGCTGTGCCAGAACTCGGGCAACTTCGCGGCGTAGGCGGCAGCTGCGAGTTTGGGCGCCGGTCGTGGCGACATGGCCGTAGAAGAAACATCTTCGTCCGTTGCCATGAACATTTCCATTGTCGGGGTCACCAGTGTAGCCGTTGAGGAATGAGCACACACGATGAATATGTGGAGACGTGTTTATTCCAACGGCTAACAAGTGGATCTAAACTGAACAGCAAAAGCAGTGCAATACATGCAACATGAACTGCCCCCTCCCCTGCACCTGCTGGGTGAGATGCCTGGTCCTAGTGCCTGCCACAGTATAATTTTAATGGTCCGGCCCACTTGACATCTACCGAGGCCATATGTGGCCCACGATGTGAAATGAGTTTGACACCCCTGGCATACAGTCTGCTTTCATGATCAGGACTTGTACTGACTCGATGGTCAGGTTTCAGATGGCAGCAGGGGTGGCCAATGGAGATGGTAAAAAAACGCTTTGTGAACATACGCCACTTTGGATCCCACTTCAGCTGCTGACTGATAGAAAGTTAAAAAGGAATTTAGTTGACAGGTTCGCAACGGTTTAATGAATTGGATGGCAAAGCCCATGTTGTTTTTGTTTTTTTACCAAGATGGCGGCGCGTGAACACGCAGCGGCTCCTCTCTATCCTGACAAATTGCCGTTTTCGTGTTTATTATGTTTGTCGAAGTCATTATAAGTGCCTTGCACGCTGCGTCCGAGAGGACAGTAATTTCATGTGTTCTGTATAATAATAATCTCATCTCATTTTCCGTATCACTTATTCCTCATTAGGGTCGCGGGGGTTGCTCGAGCCTATCTCAGCTGTCTTTGGGCACGAGGCGGGGGACACCCTGAATTGGTTGCCAGCCAATCGCAGGGCACACAAAGACGTACAACAGTCACTCTCACACTCACACCTCGGGACAATTTGGAGTATAATAATAATACATTTCATTTATAAGCGCCTTTCAAAACTCTCAAGGACACTTTACAGTCACAGGATATTTTTTCTGCGAGTGACCAGTGGGAGCCATACGCGGCAGCGTTCACTCAACCCGGAAGTAACGCAAATATAGGGAAAGCTAGCTAAAAGATAAAGTAATAATGACAATACATTTCATTTATAAGCGCCTTTCAAAACTCTCAAGGACACTTTACAGTCACAGGATATTTTTTCTGCGTGTGAGCAGCGGCAGCCACACGCACCAGCTGACTAAAGCTGACTTTGACTTTTGACGTCGCATTGTAATTTTTATTTTTTTTGATTGCACACACACCACTCCCCTTCCTTCATTTCCTGAACTTCTTTTCCTTCACTGACCACCTCTGTTTCAGATGTTTTTCATCTTCCCCACCCCCTCATGTCCCTTATTCCCATCTCTCTCTCTCTCTCTCTCTCTCTCTCTCTCTCTCTCTCTCTCTCTCTCTCTCTCTCTCTCTCTCTCTCTCTCTCTCTCTCTCTCTCTCTCTCTCTCTCTCTCTCTCTCTCTCTCTCTCTCTCTCTCTCTCTCTCTGTGCTTCTCTTGCGAGGCATTGTGGGTGGGAGAGGTACCAAACGCTTCTCTTCGCTCTCACATCCGGAGCGCCTTGTAGCATTTTTTGCCGCCCAGCCGAAGTTTGGTCACAAGTGGTTCTCCAGCCCCTCTCAGGTTTTGACATTCTTTTTCTTGATCGCTACTTTTTAAGCGGATCCAGCACGCCCGTGTCTGAATTGCTCTGTCTTTTTCTGTTCAGTGGTTTCCTGTCTCTGCTGGGTTTATGCTCCCCATAGCCCCTCCCCCTCTTCCAAAGTTGCTTGTCATAGAGTTGAGTTTAAAAGTTATCAAGCCTCCCTCAGCCTGTCTTCATAGGCTTCTTTGTCTAAGCTCTGCTCACGTATAAATGGTGGCTGGTATCACTATTTGTGTTTCTCCGAAAGGGTGAAATATTACATCTGGAAACTTGTTGTGGCCCTGAAGTCCATGTCAGGGAGAATGTACCACAAGTTATTTTCCAGCAATTGCGTTCGACATGTCTTCATTGATGAGAACTTTGATATTTCTTCTGTTCAGATAAAAATGGCGGTGTGGGGCAGTGAATTCTCAAATCTGAACAAAGTTTCTGAAGAAACTTCTCTTCAACCGAACACAAGTATTCAAAACATCTGTGTAAGCTTTCAGTCGTACAGGAGTGGTCCATCGAGGAAAAGGTTTTTTCAGCCGTCATCGGTACTTCTTTGAAGGTGTCGGACGTTTCGCTTCTTATCAAAGAAACTTCGTCAGCAAACTAAAGTCTTACTGGTAGTTTAGGCCCTATATATATGTCCCTACTGTCCAGACATGGCGGTGCCGGACTCTGCTATGATAGGTCCCTGCTCTCAGGTTGGGGGGAGCAGAGGACTACTCCCTGCAAGTTCACTGATTGTTCCTATTGTTCTGACTAACGACTGGCCTGATTGCGTTCTCTGTACGTGATATTCTGTGTTACCAACCAACGGAGCTAAGATGGTTTTTAAATATTTGGCTACATTGTATGTAGAGGAGTCAATGATACAAACAATGGGTCTGAGGGGGAACCCTTCTTTATGTATTTTTGGCAGGCCATAGATACATGGCGTGGCCTCCCCCGGGTATAATCTAAAATACATCTGTTTGTCTATATGTTTTCCTTTCTCTAGCTTTTGGAGACAGTCTATCATTTCTTTCTTGTATCTATTGGAAGGGTCCCTTTTTAGTTGCTCATAAGTGGAAGAATCACTGATTAACCTATTTATTTTGTCTTCATAATCCGATGTGTTGAGAAGCACTGTACACCTACCCTTGTCTGCTGGCAAAATAGTAATATTTTTATCTTTTTGTAGTTAACGCCTTTCTCTCTTCTAATGTTATATTGGACCGAGGTGGTTTGGCACTTCTAAGAAGGGTTGATATTTTAATGCGAAGATCATCTGCCTCTGCATAGGAAAGTTTGTTATATTTAATAGTCGATTCAGTAGCTGTGATGTAGTCTATTGTAGGTATTGTTTTAGGAGTTACTGAGAAATTTAAACCTTTAGTTAGTACCGGTTTAGGCAACATAGGATTAGAAATACTGATGAGGCGATACCGGTCGAAGTGGGGCAATCAGGCCAGTTGTTAGTCAGAACAATAAGAAGAATCAGTGGAGTTGCAGGGAGTAGTCCACTGCTCCCCCCAACCTGAGAGCAGGGATCTATCATAGCAGAATCCAGCACCGCCATGTCTGGACGGGAGGGATATATAAAGGGACTAAACTACCAGTAAGACTTTAGTTTGCTGACAAAGTTTCTTGGATAAGAAGCGAAATGTGCGACACCTTCAAAGAAGTACCGATGACGGCTGAAGAAACCTTTTCATCGACGAGTATTCAAAAACTTTGAACATTTCTCACTCTAATCTGGGTTAATTTGTGACCAGATGAAAATGATACAATATTGTCTTTGATTTCGAGCTGAAAAGTTGGAGCTTGAGGAGAGACGTTTTTGTGTTCGTTGTTGAGTGTGTCTGGCCAGTTGACAAGCTTGAGTGACATTTTGTTGCTTGTGTCTCAATCGAAATGCTCTCTCAGGTGCTGGAATATTCATACTTCTCCCTTCACTGTAGCAACCTGAGTATATTAAAGAAGCATCGGCCACCGGCTGCTCTGCCTTCCAAGAAAGAAAGCCAAGTCAATTGACAGCTGGTGAGTTGAGGCCCACGTCACAAATCCAGAGAGCACCAAACACCCACAAACAGAGCCTGCAGGGGAACGAAGGAGGAACAGAGTTGTCAGCGGGTTGCCGTCATCGGGAAAAGACGGCTATGGAGGCAGAGGCCAGCAGAGTTGTAGAGCAGCAGGAAGGAGTGCTTGACGGGGTGCCGAGCATTCCCCTCAATGACCTTAAGATGATTTTCCAGAAGGGAGAGGCAGACCAGGTGAGTCGCCGACACAAGAATTGGGAACGGACTACAAACAAACTGCGTCATGTACGGGTCAAAACAAGTCTGCCATTGGTTTGACACGGTCGTGCTTTGAGTCAATCAGTTCGCTTGATTTGAAAGAGTCTTGGAGGCATCACGCTCCTTATCTCATGGTATGCTCAACCCTCAGCTCACATTCAGGAAAGGGAGAAGTAGCAGTGGATCCAAAAGCGAGGTAATGGCAAGGAATGTGGTCCTTGGGGTAAACGTAGAGGTAGGTAGAGCAGGGAGACACACTAGTAAGCACAATCATCTGGCACCTGCTTGCAGATCAGCAGAGGTCTTATACCCAGGTGGTGGTCAGAGAGCCTCCTCTGGCCCAGCCTGATAATAAGAGGAAGTAAACCAAATCGCCAGAAGTGGATCATCAAAATAAATGAGGAAGTCAGAATACAAAAAGATAAGGAGATACATGCAACATCAAATCACAATAATAGCCTCATGTTCAACTAAAGAAAAGAGAAGCTTTATCAGTTCAACAATGGGAACTTGGATCATTTCAGCAGCAATAATTGATGCACACACAAAAAAAACAAAAAAATAATACACACAGCATACAAATATCAATACATAATACAAAATAATACAAATATAGAAAACACCCTGCACCAGAAACACATTAAAGAGAGAGAGAGGGGGAGAGAGAGGGAGAGAGAGAGAGGGAGAGAGAGAGCAGGAGAGAGAGAGGGCAGAGAGAGAGAGAGCAGAGAGTGAGAGATAGAGAGTGAGAGACAGACCGAGAGAGAGACAGACCGAGAGAGAGACAGACAGACAGAGAGACAGACAGACAGAGAGACAGACAGACAGAGAGACAGACAGAAACAGACCGAGACAGAGACAGATCGAGACAGAGTCAGAGACCGAGATACAGACAGAGACAGAGACCGAGACAGACAGAGACAGACAGAGACACAGAGACAGACCGACACAGAGACACAGAGACAGACAGAGACAGAGAGAGAGAGAGATACTTAAAAAAAAGTTGGTTCACAAATTCAACTTTCCGCACACACTCTCATCACATTGAAACATTTGTAAGCATTGTAATGTCATGAGAGGCTAGCTCTCAGCGGGACACGACAAGGAGCGCAATGGGCGACAGGTTTGAATACAAACAAAGGTTTTAATAAAGGTTTTCAGGGGGGAATTCACAAGTAACAAAGGCAAGAATAGTGTCTCTTTCAATATTTAAATCATAATAGTATCTTCTGAGGTGAAACTGAAGACGGAGTTCTTTTCAATGAGTTTCTAGGCCTCACCCCTCTGGACGTCTTCCTCATGTAGCCTAGCCACCTTTAGCAAGGTCCGAATCCAGTGTCCTGTCGTGTCGTGTCGTGTCGTGTGGTCCCAACTGGCAATGAGTTCCACGTGGCAATCAATTTCTCCACAGAGCACAGCAACAGCGCTTGTCTCCCCCGGGGCCCACACTCAGAGGCTCTCCGCCTTAAAAGCCTTGCCTGCCAATCAAGCCGTGATCAGCCGCAGGTGTGGTGTTTGAATTGGTGCCTTCCACCAGATGGGGCCAAAACTCTCTCTGGGTGAAGCCATCTTCGGGGGATGTATTTGCCCTCCAGAACTCAGCTTCTCGTGACACCACAGCACACTTCAAAGTTGTTGTCATATTTCAATTTAAAAAAAATGCTTCAAAGAATAACCTGTGATGCAGGAGGACCAAGAATGGGGAGATGGTTTACTGTGATGTTTATTCACAATAACATGTAAAAAGAATAAACAGAGAATTCCAACACGCGTGCTCGTTGGGTCACATGGCCACACATGAATGAATACAGTCAGTCGGTCCTTATTAGGTCAGTAGGTGAAAGGAAAGCATTCGAGCTTTTTGTGCGCATCATCATAAAGCATGTGATGCCCCTTGCACACGTCTTACTGCGTGATGAGCAAGCGTGGTGAGCGTCGAGTGAGCAAGTGTTCATGTCAATGGGCCATTTACCTTCAAGCGAGTATGTGCACCATCAAAAATCATAAAAAAAATCATTGGATCATACCATATTGTACAAGGATATTGGCCAAAATGTTAGAGTCATGTCTGTTTAGGGGCGAAACGTTTCCATTTTAAAGCAAGCTTGGGTTCAAACGCTCTTGATGTAACGCTTTGGAATGTTCCTCCTTTTTCCTTGTGTTATCTCTGGATCAGGAATGTCTCTGTATCGAGCGCCTTGCAGCCTGCTTAGACAGGACACGAGCGGCACTCGTCAGCCCAATTTCCAACCTGAGATTAAATGTCTCAGAATTCAAACCACAATTAAATCACAAGGCACAAGCATGGCAAATTAATCTGCAAAATTTTGAATATGCTCTTTTCTTTGGCAACAAAATCATGTGGGGAGAGGGAGGGGCCATGTTTGGATAAAGCACTGAAGCGAGATAGCTAAAGGTTTAGCCAAAAGTGGACGTCGGGGTGAGGTTTCAAGCGAGTGTGCGTGTGCGTGCGTGTGTGCATGCGTGCATCTGTTTGTGTGTGTTGTGGCTGAAGTGCTGGCTGGGTGTTTGCAGATGCAGTGATATCTCGGTTTAAGAACCCCTTGGCTTACGAACTTTTCGGTTTAAGAACGTTACATTTATGAAAATCAATGAATGATGTGTCGTTCGCGAACGAGCCCGTTCTTCTAACAACAGCCTACTGTTTTTGTCCTCTATTCCCCACCCCAGTCTTCGGTTAAAGCCACGTGATTGGTCAAGAATGCAGCAGTTAGGGGGGTTTAAACATTAAAGAGACAGGCAGACGACAGTGAGAGAGTTTCAACTTTGATAGTTCAAAGGCAGCGTGGAGACTGCAAGGATAAAATATCCCATCAATCAGGCTCCACAAACAACCCACACAAGCCATCTGTACACTTGATGCAGAACGCTATCAACCCAGCTAAACAGAACACAATTGATGAGGAACTAGATACAATTATCGCAGAGAAAGCACCTACAAGGGATCATTCCTCAAGATGGTGAAAGAAGAAGGTTACGTTCCTCATCAAGTGTTTAATGGTGATGAAACCGGCCACTCCATTCCATCAAGCCATCAACGACCATCACAAAGGTAAATAAAACGACTTTATCATACAGTACAGTTTATTTCTTTAATTATAATACCATAGCACATTTATTATACATAATGTATATTTTGTGTAGTTTTAAGTCTTAGAAAATTAGAAAGTAGAAAATTATGTTTTATTGGGACCTGGGAACGGAATATTCTCATTTTAATGGTTTCATATGGGAAATTATTTTTTGGGATACACACGTTTGGCCTTACACACTGTCTGGGAACCAATTAAGTTCGTAAGCCAAGGTATCACTGTACTGGAGGGATAGAAGAAGGAGAACACTCAAGTTGAATGATTCCGATTTGAATTTCGAGACATGAGTGCAGCATGCTTTGTCTCTCACTGATCAGACGACGCGACGCGTCTGCTGGCCTTTCTGAGCTCATTAAGCGGATTAGCACTCATGACAACAAAGACGCACGAGTCCAGCAACGGATTTTTGCTTTCTGGCTTGCATTTGATCAGATCTTATTTGGTTTTTCTTTGCAGGTGCCTCAAGACCAATCTAGTAGTGGAAACGGTGTCAATACAGGGAACATGGAACAGCTTCTGGAGGGTATGTACGCTGCCTGCACCAAACCGTATCGACCTGAATGCGTGGGACAGGGTCTGTTTGATACAGAACACGCGTACTTGAGAGTCGTAATGGCGACACTGTACATCTTTGAGACCGAACACGGCAAAACGTTGCAACTCACAATCACCAAATATTTTATTTTAAATTGATTAAAACATAAATAAATAAATAAATAAATAAATAAATAAATAAATAAATAAATATGCCATTATGGTATGTCAACGTGAGGTTGCAGAAAACACAAATGATGATTTTGTTTGGCTTGGTTCGTACCATCCATCAGAATATGTGTACAAATGTTTAGCATTATTTTCTGAAGTCAAATGACATGTTTTGCAAATGTTTATTCTCATGTTTATGGTTGAGAGGCTGAAATTCCCAGGTTTTACTTTAGCCAGCTGCCGAAGATGAAAGAATCCGGATTTAACAACAGCACAAATATGTCGTTCAACTTTAAAGGACAACCGATGCCTCCGGACAAGTTGTGTCCATAATTTGAAAAATCACTTCAAATGACTTCTACTGGGCGTATTTTACAAAGATTCCACGGCATTTCGCTATATTTTACGTTTTAAGACTCGCGCTGAATATTCAGGAAGTCTTCGAGTTGATGACGATGCGTGACGTCACGTCTAGAACGCCCCTGACCGAGAAAGCGACACACAATGCATTTTGGGTACTTTGTTTGGTCTGAAAACTTTGTGTTGATCCGTGTTGATGGCGGAATTAGAAGGAAAAAACATAAATAACGCGATTATGAATCGTGGTGTGTTGCACAAAGACTACTATTTGATACTAGTTGACACAAATTCCCAGCAGACAAATCAGCCCATTTCCAACGGAGCTTGGGCGCCATCTTGTGCATTTTCTGGGCACTACATTGGAGTCCAGACGCCTCAAAATTAGACGGAAGGACTTCTTTAATCTATTGCAAACATTTATGCTTTCCTCTTCAGAACTACTGTATTTGAATCATATTCATAACTGAATGAGTAACAAGAAAGCATCTTCTCCGAATCTGAAGCCATTGTTTTGATTCTCGAGCAAGGCAAGACGACCTGGCGTGACATCACAAACAAGGGGGCGGGACTTTCTGAAACTGAAACTTTCTGAGGTTATTTTGAAGTAGTTTTGAGACACTTTAAGTCATTTTTATTGGTGTTTTGCATTTGACTAAAAATATCAGCCTGCGTGTTTTGGGTACCGTATTTTCACGACCAAAGGGCGCACCGTGTGAAAAGGCGCGGTCTCATTTGTGTGTGCCATTTCTGTATTTAACATACACATTGGGTGCACCGGATGAAAGGACGCAAGTTTTATATACCGGTACATATCCTCTACTGCCATACGTACGTCCGCCTCACAACAACACACAGGCATACAAGTGTGCATATTTATCAAAACAGATCGGGAGCAAAACTGAGTTTGGTAGTGCTTTTTTATTAATTACAAAGTAAGAACATTTTGTAATCATCACTCAATAGGCGTCGGCATGGTAAAAACAAGCACATTACCAGTAACAGTCAGTCATCAAACCCATCAAAGTCCTCATCCTCTGTCTCAGAATCGAACAGCTGCGCTAAACCAACGTGGCAGGTTCGCTTTCCTCACGGTCAGTCACTTTCTGTGCCGTGCATCTCCTCGGAAATTATGCCGGCTTTTCCGAAAGCTCGAACCACCATGCCAGCAGACACGTTAGCCAAAGCATCCACAATCCATTGGCAAACTGTGGCGTAACATCCAGCCCTTTTCATTTGCCTTAATAATGACGCCTGCTGTAAATGTCTATTTAGGCAAAATCTTTCTTTTAAAAATCACCATCGGCGGGAGTTTGCCTTTTCGCCAGCTTTTCAGAATAATTCGCTGGACGTTGCTGCGCTGCCATAGTCCTGGCCCGGACGGAAAAATGGCACAGTTTCATAAAACGCCAGCACCAAGACGGACCTCCTTGGAAAGCCTTCAGTTTAAACTGAGCTTCATAACCATGTCTCTTTGCCATTTTCTGAGTTGTTAAAACAGCGATGTTCTGCATAAAGCACATACCTGATCTTGTATACACAAACCACGCCCACACATCCCCATTCATGTTCTCTACCACGTCCATCTAATACAGGGGTGTCAAAGTCATTTTTTGCCACGGGCCACATTGTAGTTATGGTTTCCTCTCGAGGGCCGTTATGAATTTGGGGAACCCATTAGAATGTTTAAATCCCTTCAAATATTACATATAGAGCACACAGCAAATTAATGAATAACTCGTTTTCAAATCTGAAGTCAAGAATACTGACTTTTATTATGGTTGACATCCAAAAATATGAAATTTTGGCTCAGATTTTAGGAATCATCATGGAATTTAACAAGTTTGATTTGCTTTCGCGGGCCGAAAAAAATGCTGTGGCGGGCCGGATTTGGCCCGCGGGCCTTCACTTTGACACCTGTGATCAAATACGTCCGCGGCCACCATCTAATACATCCGCACTACAGGGCGCGCCACACATTTTCAAAAAAATCTGAGACGTTTATATACGCCTTATGGTCGTGAAAATACGATACTTTAGATGCTATAAAACGTTTTTCTGATGTCAGTTAGGAAACAAAAAAATGCTGTCGGTTGTCCTTTAAGCTCACTGTCCAGTTTAATAATAATACATTTCATTTATAAGCGCCTTTCAAAACTCTCAAGTACACTTTACAGTCACAGGATATTTTTTCTGCGCGTGAGCAGCGGCATCCACACGCGCCAACTCAACGTAACATCTTCTTTTCCTCATGGCTTTTCCCTTCAGGGGTCACCACAGCGAATCAATGTCCTTCATCTATCCCGGTTTTGTGCATCTTCTTCTCTCACACCAGCTACCCTCATGTCCTCTTTGACCACATCCATAAACCTCCTCTTCGGTCTTCCTCTCGGTCTCCTGCCTGGCAATTCAAGGCTCAGCATCCTTCTCCCGATATAGATGGTCTCGGTTTAAGTCATTTTTATTGGTGTTTTGCATTTGACTAAAAATATCAGCCTGCGTGTTTTGGGTATTTTAGATGCTATAAAATGTTTTTTTCTGATGTCAGTTAGGAAACAAAAAACGGTGTCAGTTGTCCTTTAAACAACATACCGTAAAAGAAGTTATTTGCCCACTGGCACCCGCTAAGCAGTCCTAAAATACCACCCCGTGGAATCTGTGTAATTTTTTTAAGGCGAGTAGGTCAGAGCCAACATTCCATTGGACAATTTTTGAGTAGACATTCACATGTAGTGTCAGACTCAACAGTGCACTGGTCAGATTGTAACAAAAGAGGGAAACTGCCTGCAAGACAACGTTGGTCACAATTCTGCAGGTCAATCGTTTGATCACAAAACAAGGACGTGGAATAATGCAGCATCTCGCTATTGTGTCAGACGCAAGTCTTGCAGAGTCGACTCCACTCAGAGACAGGATGGCTCTCTACCACGCGGCAATCTCCAAGCAGGACGCCACCCTGGTCAACGTGAGTACTGGCCTTGTTAACCACACAAATAAATACATGAATACATAAAAATAAAAAATACATTGTGTCTTTGTGTTGTCATGTTATTTGCTATTTAGTTTTTTTTTTTTTTGCTCTTTTGACTTCAAGATGGCGCCGCAAGAGTGGTTGCCTTTCCAGCAGCTCATGTATTTTGTTTTTCTACTTTCATTCCTCTCATCACTTTGCTGCTGGGAAATGTAATTTCTCCACTGCGAGACAAATAAAGGTAAATCCAATACTATCCAAAAAAACTGATATTTTTTTATTGATCACTCTTAGAGCAATCTGGGAGAACCATTTGGTGGGAAACAGAAGGAGAATGTGCCACCCTTCTTCCTGGACATGGTGAGCTCAGCCTTCATGGAATTGTGATGAGGATCATGACCACATGATGTAAGTTGTTTTTGTTTTTACGCCAGAGTCCAGAAGCAGAGTTGCCAAACAACAGAAAAAGTTTGAATGCCGAGAACAATGGTAACATATTTCTACACTTCTAACATTGTGTTATTTAAAAAACTAATTTTAAACCAATCAATAAATAATGGGTCAACTGAACTTGAATGGGGCGGCCCGGTAGTTGAGTGGTTAGCACAACGGCTTCACAGTGCAGAGGTCGCCGGTTCGCGTCCCGGTCCGGCCTCCCTGTGTGGAGCTTGCATGTTCTCCCCGGACCCGCGTGGGTTTTCTCCGGGTCCTCCGGTTTCCTCTCACACTCCAAAAACATGCATTGCAGGCAGATTGACCACTCCAAATTGTCCCTAGGTGTGAGTGTGAGAGTGACTGTTGTATGTCTTTGTGTGCGCTGCGATTGGCTGGCAACCAATTCAGGGTGTCCCCCGCCTCGTGCCCGAAGACAGCTGAGATAGGCTCTAGCAACCCCCGCGACCCTAATGAGGAATAAGCGGTACGGAAAATGAGATGAGATGAACTTCAATGAAATGTTCATAAAAATGGCCAGTACAAAATGGTGTTTCAGTTTCACATGCAGGAAAAATCCCCTCCTTGAGCCGTCACCTTACCGTGGTGGAGGGGTTTGTGTGTCCATGATCCTAGGAGTATGGAGCCTCCAAGGAAACATCGAAGAAAAAAAAACTTTGCAAGATCTCGCAGAGTTTTGCATTCCCTCGCAAAACTTAGCATTCTCTCGCAATAGTTTGCATTCCCTCGCAAAGAATGCAAGATCTCGCAATTTTTTTTTTTATGCACGTTCATGTACTTCTGGTTCATCAGGGAATCAGGGAATGCAAACTATTGCGAGATCTCTCAAAGTTTTGCGAGAGAATGCAAAGATTTGTGAGATCTCGCAAAGTTTTTTTTCTTTCTTCGATGTCCTCTTGGGGGCTCCGTATAGGAGTAAGTTGTCTGGGGCTTTGTGCCCCTAGCAGGGTTGCCCATGGCATACAGGTCCTAGATGAGGGACCAGGAAAAGCACCGCCTTTGTGGACTGGTGCAAGGAGAATCACCTCCAGATCAACACTGGGAAAACCAAGGAGCTGGTTGTGGACTTCTGAAGGAAACAATCCTCACCTGCACCGTTGAACATCCAGTGTACGGACATAGAGAGGGTGACCTCCTACAAGTACCTGGGTGTTACTCTCAATAATAAACTGGACTGGACTGCAAACACGGATGCCCTAATCAAAAAGGGACAGTCATCTCTTCCTCCTCAGGAAACTGAGGTCTTTTGGGGTTCAGGAGTCACTCCTAAAGAGTTTCTATGACTCTGTGGTCGCTTCAGGCATCCAATATGGAATTGTCTGCTCGTCAGGCAGCATCACCACCCGGGACCGGAAAAGACTGGAGCGCCTGGTCAAGAGGGCCAGTTCTGTCCTGGGTTGCTCGCTGGACTCTCTGGAGGAGGCGGGCAACAGCTGGTCGCTTGCTAAACTAAAAGCTATGATGGACAGCCCCTCCCACCCTTTCCTGCCCACCCTGACAGCACTGGGTAGTTCCTTAAGCCAGAGACTATTACACCCGCGCTGCAAGAAGGAGAGGTATCGCCTTTGTTCCTACCGACTGCTGTCAGGCGTCTAAATAATCACATGTGAAAAAAAACAAAACAAAAACTGGAGTCTGTCAATATGTGTTATACCTTTTGTTTGATACTTGCACTATGTCCATTTTTTTATGATTTTGTTTTGCACATTTACAGTATACATCTCAGTCTGCTGACATTTTTACTATGGTTTGCTCAGCATCACGTAAGTCTGAGAAATTTAATCAATTTGTGTCAGGACAAGAAATCAGCATGGAGACTGATCACAATCCACTAAATGACTGTTCACTCCGTATACAGCGAATGATGATCAGGGTGCGACGCTAATTAATGAAGGTTGCATAACCCTGGAAAACTGATGTATACAGCTGACACGCTACCCAGAGCTGTTGACCCAAAAGAGCACTCAAAGGCGAAACTGTATGAAGAAGTCAAAGCATACATACATGATAACAAGTGCATTGCCAGTTGCAGATGCATAGATGGCGATTACACGGACAAAAAAACAGAGATGAGACACTGAAACAAATGAAGCCAATCATAAAAAATGGATGGCCCGAAGTGAAAAAAAAAATGTTCATCAGACGCAGCAGATTATAGGTACTATAGGATGGAGTTATCTGTCATGGACGACATCATGTACAAAGGCAGTAAGATTGTCATTCCACTTTGTGACTTTGTGAAATGAAACGCTCAAAAAGATTCATGAAGGGAATTGACTTGGAATTGAAAAGTGCAAAAAAAGAGCACGACAACTAAATTTCTGGGGTAGAATGAATCAAGACATCACAAATCAAGTGACAAGATGTACAATTTGCCTCAAATTTCAAGAAAATTAACCGGCAGAACCACGACACCCACACCAAGCATCAGAAAGACTATACCAGAAGGTGGGTGCTGACCTGTTTTCGTATCCAGGTAAAGATTATCTTTTGGTTACAGACTACTACTCCCTGTATCCAGAAGTTTGACGACTGTGTGCTACAACAGCAGAAGCATTGATAACGTGCATGAAGGCCATATTTGCAAGAAACAGGATTGCAAACCGTTTTTTTTTTTTAAACGGTCCACAATTCACCAATCAGAAGTTGAGAAAATGTGCAAAGGAGTGGGGCTTAAAACACATAACCTCAAGTCCACATTTTCCACAATCCAATGTCTTCGTGGAAAGTTCTTGTCAAGACTGTGAAACGGCTGATGTACAAGGCAACTGACAGTCGAACGGATTCCTACCAGTGCTTGCTGGTGTATCGAACAACACCAGCTACTCATGGGACACGTGCTGAGAGCCAACTTATCCATCCCGGAAAACCTGCTAAAGACAAAAGAAGGGGAGAAAGTGAGGAAGATCAAAGAACAACAGAAACAAAAACAGAAGTGCTAGCATGACAGAGGAACACAGAACATACCTGAACTACACACCAGTGACCAAGTAAGGTACAAAGACAAAACATACACAGAAAGGGACTGTTCTGTGTCAGGTCCAACCAACGTCAAACAACGTTCAGACAGAGGATGGTGCTGTTTTAAGTAGAAACCTTTGAGATCTTTTCAAAGAACCAGCCATAGCAAGTCAACAGAGACTGTTGGAACAGAGACTGTTGAAGGACTTCACAAAGCTGAGATTCTATTCATTGCACACCTCGAATTCCAGGACATGCTATCTGAAAATTGGAAAGTGAAACCACCTGAGAGACTGATTGAAGCCATGTAACGTGTTTTCCTAAGTGCTCATGTGGTAAAAAGATGAGGGAATGTTTCATGTGAATGTTTCAATTATTGTTGGAAAATTTTGATATACTTTATTCAAGTTTAAATTTGCTAATTACTGCACACAAAAAATACTGTGTGTTGCCATAATTAAATTCATTACATTTGTTAAAAGTTATGAGCGAATCGTATTTGCTTGTTTGACTAGTGATGCCTGGCTATAGACCAAAAGGAACATGCACTGCTTGCGAGTCAGTCGTATGAGGGTCTACGAGAGGCTCACATGTCAATTGCCTTCTCCCTGCGACCATGAACGCAGTCCTAATAAAGAACTTCAACTTTATCCAGAAGTTGTATCATTTACCAAACCTGCTTACATAAAGCAACTCACACACATTGTTGAACAACCGTGCACGCTTACACTCACACTTGGGGTCAACTTAGAGTACTTTATTAACCTGCCGGTTTGTCACTTTCTATTGGGGAGAACGTCAACAAAAGCACAGAATTGAGTGTCTGTCTAGAGTGATTTTTTTTAAACTCTGTTTGTTTATGCTTCCTCTTCTCTGGCAAAATGAGTTCTGTTTCCTGAAAAGGCAGAAAGAAAAGATGCTGGATCATGTTGAAATGTCAATGTGCTACCGCAGGTCCTGGTTCCAGCAACGCCGCTTGCTGCTCTACGACCAAAAGCCCACGGGTGAGTTGCTTGCACCTCAACGCATGCCGACACCCCACACTCCGCATTCCCATTCATTAGATATCTCGAGCAGGATTTCCGTCTGCCCGTTCGGGACCCGTGCGTCTCCTGTCACAAGACGGTGTATCCTCTGGAGAGACTGGTGGCCAATCGGCAGATCTTCCACAGTGCTTGCTTCCGCTGCTGGCACTGCAACACCAAACTGAGGTGAGTATGTATCGATTGGCAATATTAATGCTGAATATTTCTGCCCTTTTTTTAACTCAATGAATTTACTTACCTAGCTTTCACTTTTGCAAAACCAGAATGAATTAGAAAATAGCTGCAGGTACGCCACATCAAATCTCGACAGGGTGATGATTTCTACATCTTCAGTGCTACGGCATCCTGGCCTAATCTTGGCCATTACTTTGGGACAGTAATTCATGCCTATGTCACATTGCAGCTGGATTACTTCAATGCACTCTACTTTGGTTCAGCCAATCCTCCATGAAGCGTCTCCAGCTGCTCCAGAATGCTGCTGCTCGCCTATTGCTGGTACTCGTAACAGGGAACCCATAAATCCTACTCTGGTAGCCCTTCACTGGCCCCGATACATTTTAGAGTTCTCCGTTTATTTGCCTTCAAATCTTTAAATTGCCTGGCGCCACCTTAATAATAATAATAATAATAATAATAATAATAATAATAATAATAATAATAATAATAATAATAATAATACATTTCATTTCTAAGCGCCTTTTAAAACTATCAAAGACACTTCACATTCACTGGATTTTTTTTGTGCGGGTTGACATACCTGCCCAGCGCCTCAGGCCCGCGCACCAGACATGGTTGGAAGTACAAAGGACTAAGAGTAGGCTCAGAAGGAATCAAGTTTTTTTCGGTTGCTGGTCCTTCTGTTTGGGAGGATCTAAAGAGTTTGAATGTTTCTCTTTATTTGTAAGTTGGTAGTTGTCAGATCTCCCAGGCAAGTGACACGCAGATGTATCCCAGAGCTTGATCATGGAGTTGAGCAAGTCGTGCTGTGTAAGTATCAGGATTAGAAAGCCTTAAATAGTCCCACAATGGAGAAGTTTTCATATGTTCAGCTTTACGCTTTGGCAGAGAATTGGAAGCAGTCAACTTGAGACTGGGTTATAAGCAGATACTTGCAGTCTTTTGACATTGTCAAAAGTTTGCAGTCTGGTTTTAATAAGAATAATACATTTGATTTATGAGCACCTTTCAAAACACTCAAGGACACTTCACAGTCAGAGGATAGGCTTTTCTGTGGGTGAGCAACCTTTTACAGCACACACAATTTCCCAAAATATGTGACTCTCTTAAATTACCTCCACAACAACAACATGAAACATACCAGGAACATCACATGACAAAACCCAGAACATCACATAGCCATCGTTGGTCATGACTTGAGCTGTCAGTGATGTAATTTTCAATCAACAGAAAATGGCAAAATGGCCGCTCTCTGAATGGCATAAAAACAAAAAAAAGTCTAGATTTGGCAACTTGGTACATATCCGCGAAGGCTACATTCCTTGGAATGCCGTGTTTAGAGGAGTGGAGGCTGTCAAATATATTGTAAAGAAGATGTTTGACTTGAAGTCCCTGAATATCCACATGCGCAGTTTGACTAGAAACCACTTGCAAGTGGGTTTATTGCCTTGTTGTTGTGTGTCATGTGGAATCGATACAAATGGTTTTTCAGCATTTTTGGCCATTACATTCTAATTTTATATGGCCTATGTTGGATTTTAAATACCGTAATAATTGTAAACTTGGGGGGGGGGGGGGCGTCATAATAATTTGAACAGTTTTTAACACATAAAAGAATTTACAAATACAGTAAAGTCTCGTTATATCGATATTCAAGGGAGTCCGAAAAAATATCGATATAACCGGGACTATCGATATATCCGACCCTGTTTGCATGTAATTTTCTCCGTGCGTGCATAGAAATAGTATCGATATAACCGGAACTATCGATATATCCGATATCGATATAACGAGACTTTACTGTATCATTATATTGTCACACCATTGTCATTAAATAGTGAGTATAATCAGGAAAGGCATCAGACGTAAAAGCTTGGCCAAAACAAACATGTGAATCAAACCCCTGACACTGATTTGCTGTGGCAATGCCTTGAAGGGAAAAGCCGAAAGGAAAAGAAGAAGATTTGCACTGAGGCAGAAGACTGAAGCGTACGTTAAAGCTACAAACTGTTGGTCTTGTGTTCTCTTTTGCCATTTAGTTTGGTCAACTACGCCTCCCTGCACAACAATGTGTATTGTAAGCCGCACTTCTGTCAGCTCTTCAAGGCCAAGGGGAACTACGACGAGGGTTTCGGCCACCGGCCCCACAAGGAGTTGTGGGGGAGCAAAGGCGAGGTGGCTACCTCATCGACGCCGACGCATTTGCTGCAGATATCCGAGAGCCTCTCTTCCGTGGGTTCCAAGCCGGCCAGTCCCAGCATGACCCTTGCCAAGGTCAATGTCCTGACTGCCACCATGGAGGCTCTGGGACAAGGAACCCCGGACAAAAGCAGAAGGCTGTCGGATGCACGTAGGTTGAAAATCTCCTGGCCACCGCAACCGGAGTGTGACGGCAGCCGCGGCGGAGACACAACGCCAGCAGACTCCAGGTGCAAGCCCATCCGAGCCAAGTGGCCCCCGGGGGACGACGATGACGATGACTCTTCGACGCGTGAACAAGCCGATAAAGCGTCCTGCCTGCCGAGGAGCTCCTTGAAGGAGCGCTGTATGGCCTTTATGCTGACAGACCGAGCTGCCGCCACAGAGCCCATGGACCCTCCGAGCATGGAGCCACAGCCCAGTGGGTCGTTGCCAGACAACCACACGGCCACAGAGGACAGCTGTGGGGATGTCAATGATAGCTTTGGAGAGGAGGTTGATGACGTGTCAGAGAAGGATGACCCAGACATGTTGGAGAAAGGAGGGCGAGACGGATCTAAGCATCATGTCAACACTGAGGTCGGTGCTTTGGGTCAAGCGGAGGACAAAGAGGAGGCAGAAGAAATGGTGAAACCCAACCTTTATGCTCAAGAGGACAAAGTGAGGGTCAGCCGTTCAGCGCAGGACGCAGGCTTATGTCTAGGCCGAGAAGCTGCTAAACAAAAGCTGGCACAGCTCACCATGGAGGAAATGATCAAGCAAAATCGCTACTATGATGAGGAGGAGGGGGAGGAGGATTTCTGAATTTATCTCATTCACTTTCTCCTCCACTTGCCACCAAAGTCGCGACCATGTCTTGAATTGTGCCTCTTTTCTACAATCAAAGCCATTCCAAATGTTTGACCGTTTTAAAATGAAATGTAGTCTATTTTCTCTGAATTGTTTTTACATACCTCACCGTAAAGGCTCAAACTCCAATGTATTTCATCACCTTTTCTAATTTGAATTTGGATGTGGCTTACCATTGTAGCTCCTGCATTCCACGTTACAATGATAACATAAAGAAATCAAGCAAATCCTTTTTTTCCAATAGACATGAGTACAGTGATACCTCGGTTTACAAACTTTTTGGTTTACGAATGTTAAATTTATGAAAGTTTTACCTTGGCATACGAACTATTTTTCGGGATCCAAACGTAGCTGCCACAATGAGTGATGTGTCGTTCGTGAACGAGCCTGTTCCCCTATAAGAAAATGGCTTGTTTTAGTCCGTTATTCCCCGCCCCCAGTCTTCGGTTAAAGCCACTGATTGGTCAAGAACGCAGCATGAGGGGAGGTGGTTGTAACATTAAAGAGACATGCAGACGACAGAGAGAGTGACAAATTGGATAGAAAACCGTGAAATTTGGACTTGTTTCAACTTCAAAGGCAGAGTGTAGACTGCAAGGTTAAAATTCCCATCAATCAGGCTCCACAAATAACCCCCAAAAGCCGTCATTTCAATTTGAAATGAAAATACAAGCAAGGGAACCAGCTATTAATGATGTTTCTAGTGTGTCTGCTTGCATCTGTTGCAATATCACAACTTCCAAGATGTACAACCCAGAGCTCCTTGAGACACTTTATGCAAAAAGCTATCCATTCCATCAATGACCATCACAAAGGTAAATAAAACGACAGTTTATAATATCATAGCACATTTATGATACATAAAAGGTATATTCTTTGTAGTTTTAAGGCTTAGAAAATTAGAAAGTAGAAAGTTATGTTTTATGGGGACCTGGGAACAGATTATTCTCATTTTAATGGTTTCCTATGGGAAATTAATTTTTGGGATACACACTTTTCGCCTTACACACTCTGTCTGGGAACCAATTAAGTTCGTAAGCCAATGTATCACTGTATTTTGAAGGCACACTCTTCCCATTTGGTATTTTCCTGTTCGCCAAGACTGGAAACTAGGAATCCTATTCACTGTTTCTCAATCCATGTCTTCCTACTGAAATAAATTGAGTACAAAACATCTGAGTTGTTATTCCTCTGTGAAAGATGGCCAATTAAAAATGGTGGTGAGCATACGCCAACCTCCTGTATTTCAATGACATCAAAAAAGAATTTCTCCGGAAGCCCATCGTCTCGAAGTGAGTTGTCCAGTTAGGGCGATTGTGCATGCTAGCCTCAAATAAGCTATTGCACATTTCTTGTTTCTTTTTTTAAAGCATAATTACTATGAGGCGGGCAGTCAAGCAACGAAAAATCTGGCATATAAAGTAAGGAAGCAACAAGCAGAGAGGGTGGTTCATAAAATCAAGGACCCATATACCGGACAAATGAAATTTGACTTCAAGGCCATCCAAAGTTGCTTTGAAAGATATTATAAGGACCTCTATGCCCAAATGGTTCCGGATGATGAGGAAGCTCCCGAGGCTATGTTGGAATCACTCAACCTCCCAACAGTCTCGGGAGATGAAAATGACGTTCTCATGGCTGAGATGACTATAGGTGAACTACAGAAGGCTATTTCCCATCTAAAGCTAAATAAATGCCCAGGCACAGACGGCTTCCCCGCTGAATGGTATAAGACCTATTGCGACATCTTATCTCCAATATTATTGAGAACATTTAATTGGGTCCAAGCAAATGGAACCAACCTTCTTGGAGAGAGGCGAACATAGCTTTGATACCAAAAGATGGGAAGGACAAAACCGAATGTGCAAATTACCGCCCTATTAGTATCCTGAACCAAAACTACAAACTTTTTACGTCAATTCTAGCAAAGCGTCTCGAATCAATACTTCCAGAAATCATACATTTAGACCAGACTGGTTTTATTAGACAAAGACAGACAATGGATAATATTCGGAGAACTCTACACATTATTGCACATATAAAGGCACATGATTTAGAAGCCGTTTTGCTGGGATTAGATGCAGAAAAAGCTTTCGACTCTGTCAACTGGACATACTTAAACAATGTACTACGGAGAATTAAATTCAATGATAACTTCATAAGAACTATACGGGCTTTATATCATAGGCCAATCGCAAAAGTCAGAATAAATGGAGGATCAACTGAATTTTTCAGGTTAGAAAGGGGATGTCGACAGGGCTGCCCCATTTCCCCACTATTATTTGCCATTTTTATAGAACCTCTAAGTCAATGGATAAGACAAAAAGAAGAGATCGAGGGTATAACCATTGGACAAGACACCCACAAAGTAGCCCTATTCGCTGACGATGTATTAATATACAGTGAGACCTCAACTTACAAACACCTCAACTTACAAACTATTTGTCTTACAAACGTCAAATTTATGAAAATTAAGCCTTATAATAAGCACTATTTTCATAATACACACCCACCACGGCTGGCGGAGTGATCTTCGGCGGAAGCACACGACCGAACAGCACCAGAGGTTAAGTTACCAACAGTCCTTATGGAAGGTGACTCTGCTTCCATAAGCCATCAACGACCATCAAAAAGGTAAATAAAACTTTATTTTACAGCACAGTTTATTTCTTTAATTACAGTCGTCATGTAATGCGCCTCTCTTTCCAAACAGCAATTCCCTTTGACCTTCGACCTCCAAATGACCATCACAAATGGAAATAAAGTGACTTTATGATACAATTCAGTGTATTTCTTTCATTACAATACAATAGCACATTTATTATACATAGAATAATGTATGTTGTGTGTAGTTTTAAGGCTTATTTAGTTGAAAAGTATATTTTATAGAAACCCGGGAACGGATTATTCCCATTTTATTGGTTTCCTATGGGAATTTTTTTTGAGATACACACTTTTCGCCTTACACACTCTGTCTGGGAACCAATTAAGTTTGTAAGTTGAGGTCTCACTGTATTTGGGAAAACCATCTACCTCTCTCCAGGAACTGTTCTCAACCATCAGGGCCTACGGAGATTTCTCGGGATACAAACTAAACATCCATAAAACTCAAATATTGTCATTTAATTTTTCTTCGATACTCTGAGAGTATCAGATATTTGGGCGTGAATATCACTTTCATCACTTTGCTGCTGTGAAATGTAAATTTCTCCACTGTGAGACTAATAAAGGCATATCCAATCCAATCCAATCCAATATTCCAAAAGACTGAAAGAGATAAAAAAGAGATAAGAAAGAGATAAAATTGTGCTTGAAAATTACTACCCCCTCCTTGCCCAAATTAAAGCAGACTTGATCAGATAGAATCTGGTTCCATTCCTTGGAATATTGCAAAGAGTGGAAGCAATGAAAATGAATGTGTTGCCCGGATTACTTTATCTATTTCAAACTTTAGCAATTGACGTACCCAAGGATATATTTCAAGAGTTGGACAAAGTAATATCACGATTCATTTGGAAGGGGAAGAGACCTAGAATTCGATACAAGACTCTACAACTGATGACAAGCAAGGGAGGCCTCTCCCTACCAAAGATGATGAATTATTATAAAGCAACCCAGATAAATATTTTGGTCAATATCTGTAACCCATCATATAGGGCGAAATGGAAAGACATAGAATGCCAGATATCAGGTGATATTCCATTGCAAGCAATTTTTGGAGACCCCGGACTAACCAATTATCTTAAAAGTGTCAACCCTTGGATCAAAACTTCAATCAAGGTGTGGCATGGAATATTAAAACAAGATAAAGACAATAGCCCATATTTACTTTTAAAATGGATCGGATTTGACTCTGATTTCATACCATACGGAACGGATGCAGGCTTTCAAAAATGGGTTGGAAAAGGGATAAAGAGTTACAGAGACCTCCTTGAGGAAGGAGGGATATGACAATTCCAAGACCTGAGAAACAACTATGGACTGAGTAATCACGACTTCTATAGATATCTTCAACTAAGACACTACCTGGAGAGAAATTTACATAAAGGATGGGTCCAACAAAGTGGTTTCGATTTAATTAAGATATTACTATTAACATATATGTCAAAACCCAGAAGAGGAATTATATCAAAAATATACAAAGAGTTGCAGGAATTGGAAGGAGGAGAAACAACATATATAAAGCACAAGTGGTCGGCGGAGGGAGGCATTACAATACAACAGGAAGCATGGGAAAGAACAATAGCACAGCAATGGAATTGTACATCTGCCCACTCTTGGAAAGAATTTGGGTGGAAGAACATCATCAGATTTTTTAGAGTTCCGGCTCAAGGGCATGCGCAAGGATTAAGTACAGCTTGCTGGAGATCCTGTGGCAACAACAAAGCTTCACATTATCATGTTTTTGGGAATGCCCGGTCATCTCCAAATACTGGAAAGAAACAAGAATGACAGTGGGTAGGATTGTGGGAAAAGTGGTTCCTCCAACCTTCGAAGCCCTGTTTCTGGGTCTGGAATCTGATTTAATTCTTAATTCTGCCCAGAAATACATATACAACATTGTGCTGTTAGCATGCAAGAAAGCAATCGCGAGGAGATGGCTAACAAAAGAACCCCCAACAGTCAAAGACTGGATTAAGGTGGTGGGTGAAATTTATGAAATGGAAAAGATTACTTACATTGTCCGAGGCAAGCGAGAGAAATTTGAGAGACTATGGGATACCTGGGAAAATTTTACAGCAACCTAAGTGCTTATAAAGATATTTAAGTTAACCTATGTATTTAAGTTAACCCCAATCCACTCAAGATCAAAATTGTTCATGATTGCTATTGTAATTACTATTATTCATTATTTTTATTTGTATTACTATTATTTGTTTCTGATTGTTTTTTTTTTTCATTATTTGTTTTACTTTACTTTCTTATACGGCATAGTGAACAGGACATTGCATCAGCAGAATTGCAAGAAATGTAAAATGTCTTATTAAGATGGTCATGTGATCTATGTTTTGTTTTGATGTCTTGACAAGATGATGCTCAATGTGACCATATTCTCCCTTTTCTAACTGTTCAAAAAAATTTCTATTAAAAAAAAAGAAGGCAGAAGCAAGTGTCATTGGATAGATATTTTAAGAGAAAAGAACATCCTGTAGCCGAGTCATCCGTAGCAAAGAGATTTGAACGTGTAAGAACCCCTCAGACAGAAGAGGTCCCCGAAGTTTTTATTTATTCCAAACAATACATTTCCTTCCTCCGTCCACCTGCGCCTTCTGCTGACCACCACAATGGTAAAAAAATCATATTCATAATTCTTTTCTTTACAAACGTATGATTAGCCTGGGTTACATTTATGTTTATGTTATTTGTGTCTTTGCCCTTTTGCTTAACATTTTCTGAGATATACATTGCGTTTTATGTGTTGGTCAGCATTTTAATGTGAAATTTCATGCATAAAATGTATAAAATACTGTACTAAAAAGGTAAACATTCAGGGTGTTGGAACGGATTAAAACAATTTACATTATTTGTAATGGGAAAAATGGTTTCGGTGTTTGAACAAATCGGTTTTCGAACAGGGTTCTGGAACGGATTATAGTCGAGAACCGAGGTATCACTATATATATATATATATATATATATATATATATATATATATATATATATATATATATATATATATATACAGTAAAGTCTCGTTATATCGATATTCAAGGGAGTCCGAAAAAATATCGATATAACCGGGACTATCGATATAGCCGACCCTGTTTGCATGTAATTTTCTCCGTGCGTGCAGAGAAATAGTATAGATATAACCGGGACTATCGATATATCCGATATCGATATAATGAGACTTTACTGTATATATATATATATATATATATATATATGTAACGGAGTTGTGCACTTAGATTAATAAATTATGAAGGAAGTGACGCAACGGCGCACAGTGTGGCACCATGTCCCGCCCATAGTTTCTAGAACAATCTCGAGGAGATTCAGGGTGAGTCGCAATTTTCTGTTGGTCTCGATTAACGCGCATTTTCATGACAATATCTTATTTTGTTTCCCCTTTTGTACTGTCTAGTGTTATCTAATTAGTTCCCTTATTCATTTCGAGTCCAGATTACTTTTTATGTCATTATTTACTTCACGTTTTGTCGAGTGGAACTTTGGAGCACATGTGCTTCTCTATTGCGCAGTTAATCACAAGACGAAACCCATGCGACTTCACTCATCCCTTCTGCCATACTGTGTTGCAGGTAATAATTGTTTCATTTCGTTTTTATTGAACAATATTTAGTTTCTTGTGTCGTGTTTCATTTGCCCGTGAGTGTCCGTGGCGGGTTGAACTGTGCGCCAGCCATTACAAGCGCATCGCGTGTTCTGCCGAGTCTCCGCCCATGATGCGTTCAGGGACATCTTGTAAATACAGTAAAGTCTCGTTATATCGATATTCAAGGGAGTCCGAAAAAATATCGATATAACCGGGACTATCGAGGGCAGCCAAGCGCCATATAAGAAACGGAGCTGGCCATTAGCTCCCTTTTTTTTGGGTCAGAGATGTTCCCCCAATGTTGCCTCAAAATGGCACATATAATTCTTTAATGATTGTAAACATGTATGCTTTAATCTTCAGAACTACAGTGTATTTGAAACAGATTCATAACTGGATGTGTAACAAGAAAGGATATTATCCGAATCTGAAGCCATTGTTTGGATTCACAAGCAATGCAGGACGTCTTGGCGTGAAGTCATTTTTATTTGCATTTGAATAAAAAGTGACATCGGCTGTCCTTTAATACACAGTATGGAATGTTAATAATTTTCAAAATCATCGCGCTTCAGCAGACAAAACAAGAAACATTGTTGCAAAAAACGATTGCATTCATATACAGTACAGTGGGCATGTACATAACACAACAGGGAAACTGCAACGCTTACATCTTACTGTATTATGTATACAATTTAAAAAAGTCATCAATCTTCTTCTGCTTCCCATTTTTACCTTTTAACACAAACACTTCAATCTCGTCTGCTACACACGAGCTAGCGTCTGAAAATGAAAATGGCTCTGCCACACGGATGCTGGGCACGTAACCAAGTCACCTGACCAAGTCGACCAATGGCGCGACTGATGGCGTGACACGTAACCAAGACACGTGACCAAGTTGACCAATGGCGCGACCGATGGCGTGTCACGTGACAAAGTCACACGGCCAAGTCGACCAATAGCGCGACCGATGGCGGCTCATGTGACCAAGTCGACCAATGGCGCGACCGATGGCGGCTCACGTAACAAGACACGTGACCAAGTTGACCAATGGCGCGACGGATATATCGATATAAACAACAAAAATGGCCGGCGGGGGATGAAAAGGAGCACCGTAATAACCGGATTATCATAATAACCGGGTATCGTACTAAACGGTACTAATTATACATAAAAAGACTAGAAATGTGCAAGGGAAATGAAAATAGTATCGTAATAAGCGGTACTATCGATATAACCGATATCGATATAACGAGACTTTACTGTAACAGTGAACTTGTGTTGTATTCTCTTTTTCTGTAAATAACCACTATGCGATCACACGTTAATTCTGTTTTGTTATCTACAATGTTTTGCATTTGAGAACAATCTCGAGGAGATTCAGGTTAATCACAAGACGAAACCCATGCGACTTCACCCATCCCTTCTGCCATACTGTGTTGCAGAAATAAAAGAGATAAAAAGACACATCCACGCGTCTCGTCTTCATTAATACGGCAGCATCGTGGAGATGAAGACAGTCACTGTTGTGACACCCATCACATTGGTGCCGTGACCCGGACCACAAGTGACTCTCCACTTCGGACCGGGACCGCGATGCTGCACAATGAAGACGCTGTGCAGTCCCATCACTCGGTGGACGGTGTGTCGACCCCCGTTTTGGAAATACATGTAGAGTGTTGATTGTCTGACCTGCTGTTTTGCAATTAGTGTGGTTTTTTTTTTCATGTACGTGTTTTGTGTGTTAAGTCTAAGAATGAGCTCCTTACAAGTAACAAGTAGCACACCTTTGAATGAGTGTGTTGGTAGAGGTAGAGGCTTCCCAACCGTGTTACAGTGGTGTAGTGCAATCCAGAGTGGTGTAGGTTGTACAGAGGGGAATGGGCAGGTTCAAGCTGAGGCCACTTATGTTAGTGGGGACAGAGTTCCTTCCCAGACCCAGTGCAGTGCATCTACGACGAGCGCACAGACCACTGATACACCAGCAACAAATACCTTTCTCCAGTCTGTCACAGTTATGTAGTGCTATGCAGGGTGATGTAGTTTGTACAGAGGGGAATGGGCAGGTGCGAGCTGAGGCCACTTATGTTAGTGGGGACAGAGTTCCTTCCCAGACCCAGTGCAGTGCATCTCCGACAAGCGCACAGACCCTGACACACCGGCGACAGATCCCTTACTCCAGTCACCTGACGTAGTTGGTCAGATGAGTAACAATAAGACAGCATTCTTGTACATCCTTGCCCGATAACCTTGTCTATTGTGCCTGTTGGTCTTTATATTGTATTCCGTGTGTAGGTTGCCTCACTTCTGCATAATTTAAGGGGGGTGTATGTAACGGAGTTGTGCACTTAGATTATTAAATTATGAAGGAAGTGACGCAACGGCGCACAGTGTGGCACCATGTCCCGCCCATAGTTTCTAGAACAATCTCGAGGAGATTCAGGAAGTAAAAGAAATAAAAAGACACATCCACGCGTCTCGTCTTCATTAATACGGCAGCATCGTGGAGATGAAGACAGTCACTGTTGTGACACCCGTCACATATATACAGTGAGACCTCAACTTACGAACTTAATTGGTTCCCAGACAGAGTGTGTAAGGCGAAAAGTGTGTATCTCAAAAAAAAATTCCCATAGGAAACCATTAAAATGGGAATAATCCGTTCCTGGGTTTCCATAAAATATACTTGTCAACTAAATAAGCCTTAAAACTACACACAACCTACCTTATCCTATGTATAATAAACGTGCTATTGTATTGTAATGAAAGAAATACACTGCATTGTATAATAAAGTCACTTTATTTACATTTGTGATGGTCATTGATGGCTCTTAATTGACACCTGTTGCTTTCTGACTTGGTAAGGTCTTACGAAACTGAGGCATCACATTATAATTCATCACGTTGATGATTCTTATAGCCTTTTCTGACTGTTCAATAAAAGCCTGCACATCAACTGTTGAATGGCCTGCTTCTGCTTGTCCTCTTGAAGGCAAATCAAATTCTCTGTGTTGATGACCTCATTATGGTCAGCAACAAGCTCCTCGATGTCATCTGCATTCACTTCGAGTCCCGTAGGTGCTGGCAGAGATTTTATGACAACAAAAGGCTCGAGTCCGATGATTCCACGGACACGGAATAAAACGCGACAAAAGAAGGCGGGCGGGGCGAACAAAATGGCACACTCACGTCTAACAATCACCTCGTGCAAAGCCAACACTTGAAGCACAAGCAAACATTTGGAGCACAAGACGTAGCGATGCACTTTAGTCGTAATCATGTCACTGGTGAGGTGACAGTGACTCGTTGAAATGAAATGAAATTGCAGAACGACAATGAAATGAAGTGTCGCGAACGTAGGCCACGCCCGAGCTGTTAACTCGCACGTGACAATTTAGCGTGACTATTGACACGCTGTTCCGGTGTGTGTGAAAACACTAGCTCTGATTGGCTTACCATGACACATGACTCTACCGTTTAGCCAATCACAATCACTTCTATCGCAACTTGGTGCGTTCAAGTGTAGCAACACAAAAATGTTGGGAAGTGTTTGTCACCGCTCATTCAGTTAGACAATGCTTTCCAAACAACCGAGAGCAGGGGTTGGGAAACTTTTTGACTAAGAGAGCCATAAAAGTAAAATATTTAGAAATGTTATTCAGCGAGAGCCACGCGCGCGCGCACACACACACGGGCGCGCGCGCGCCAATACAAACGCGCGATGCGCGCACACACGCAAGGCCACTTTTCAACAAAATATCAGAATGTATTATTTAAAATAACTTTGTGATAGTACTCACCGTTAACCTGAATGGTTTTCCGTTCATCGTGATTAGTAAAAATCCAGGCAAACGATCGGAATGAAATTCAACAGAGGCGAAGTTACTGCTAGATAGCCTGCACACGGTCATAAGCTTCCACACTTGCTATCTGCAATATACTTCTCCCAGAAGTATGTTGATGCTAACGTTAACATGGGGCTTGTTAAAACGTCACTTACATTCAACTGTTTCATCGATGGTGTTGTTTCATTGGAAATTAGAATCAGAACATATTCTCTCCTCAAAGGCTAATGCTCCGGTGCATTCACCTGAAGTGCACTCGTGGGGCTCATTTAAAGGGGCGTTTACCTGTTTCGACTGACGGCCAGTGTCATCCAATCAAAATTGCGCTTTCCGTCAACTGCTGCCCCAATGGGAAATCAACGGCGAAAAAAACGAGAATATGTATTTAGTTTTACCGGCGAGCCATATGCAATGATCAAAAGAACCATAGGTTCCCGACCCCTGGCCTAGAGTCTTAAGAAGTCGTGCGCTATTCTCGAACCTGAACGCACCCCAAGTCTTGGGATGACAAATAAACAGAGCAGAGTAGACGTGTACGCTGGTAGTTTCTTCAATTTATTCATAGTAACGCACCACATTTGAACTGAGGCTGAACACGAGCCTGTGGTGTTTATTTTCCGGTCCCATAATAGTAAAATTATTAGCAAAAAGCTCCAAGTAGGCGATCGACGTGTGCATTCAATGAGAAGGGTATGGAAAGTAGCGCCGTGCTGTTCGGTCGTGCTTCTGCCGAAGATCACTTTCGCCAGATCCGAAGGTCGTGTGCTTGATGGACCGGCCGTGGTGGGTGTGTATTATGAAAATAGTACGTATTACAAGGCTTAATTTTCATAAATTTTACATTCGTATGATGAAAAGTTCATATTATAAGGTGTTCGTAAGTTGAGGTCTCACTATATTTGAATCATATTCATAACAGGATGAGTAACAAGAAAGCATTTTCTCCGAATCTGTAGCCATTGTTTTGATTGGAGAGCAAGGCAAGACGTCATGGCGTGACGTCACGAACAAGGGGGTGGGACCTTCTTAAACTCACCATTTCCGGGGTCATTTTGAAGTAGTTTTGGGACACTAACTCATTTTTATTGGTGTTTTGCATTTGACTAAAAATATCACCCTGCGTGTTTTGGGTATTTTAAATGCTTTAAAGTTTTTCTGATTTCAGTTAGGAAAGAAAATAAATGGTGTCGGTTGTCCTTTAAGTGGACATGTAGTGTTCAAATGTAAAGTTCTTCTCTAAACTTATCAGAATGGGTGGTCTTCACTCCTTATCTGGAGTTTCCCGGGCCTCAAAAATACATTCAAAGAGGAATGTGTGTATGCGTGCAAAATATATTTTGGTCAAAATTACAATTTGCAAAAATACAACACAGAGGCCTTCCACTTCCGTTCACTACAACACCAGGTTCATGGAATGTTGCGTGACGTTAAGGCTAATTGCTAAGCCACTCAACTGTGGAATTGAACATATCATGTCACTTTGCAAGAAAAGCAAACTGCTTAGACGGGTATTGCGAGATTCCTCCAACACATTACATAAGCAAGAATTAACTAACACCATAAACTTTTAATTTAAATCGCATATATTACATAGCTAACTCAATTGTTTGTCGTCCTTTGGAGCAATAAATTCCTTGCTGGCATTTTTGTGGCAGTCAAGTGCAAATTCTGCATGCATGACTGTAGACATGCCAGTTGCTTGGGCAGCTTTGGTCTCTGTTGGGGACCACAATTGTTTTTTCCCTTCGAGAATCACATCAGAAAATGAGCGTTACTGCCCCTAAATCGTTTGATGACAAAAGTCAAATGTGATTCTTTGACTTTGTGCCCGAATTGGGACACGCAAAGTCATTTGTGACGTTGTTGGCTGCGCCTGTCGCACAAGTTTTGCCTCAACCAAGAGAAACATGGACAACAGCCTTCCTCTTCTGCTGAGCTCCGGGCGAAGCCCAAGGTGATGGATGGACAGCAGCCAGGTTCGAGTGACTAGCCGGGAACCTGTCGCCCGGTTCCCAGACTTGGTGGAAGCGTGGCAACGGTGTGCAAAAGCAGCTTCCGTGTGCCACCGACAGAAAATGAGCAGAAGGGCATCGGAGAGGCCATTTTTTATCCAAACACCAAGTTGTCTTTTAATATACAAGGAAGAAACCGTCGGGGAAAATGAAGTATTCCACATCTTCCCATTGGAGAATGAGCGATCGCGAATCTCCCAAATAAATAAGCCAATATGAAGCCCGCCCATGGTGTCTCAGCACAGTGCAAGAAGCCTTTCTCCATGTCAACACAGTCAAACTAATTGTGTGCGCTCTGGCTTTGGTGGATGCAAAGGCATTTTGTTTATGCAAAAATGTTGGAGATGAAGTCCCGGAATCGTTTGGCATACTGCTCAGGGTGTACGGTGGAGATTTCGGCGCCTGCCTGTGGCACAAGAACAAACGTGCGGGTCAGAATACAGCAAAGTGGGAAGGCGGAAAAAAGAAAGAGCCATCTTTCTTTCTTTATTTATTAATTTCTTCCACCCACCTTTCCTTCCTACCTCCACCCCTCCCTTTCCTTCCTTGGTCGCTCCCTTGTGTACTACGGGTGTCATACTTACCCCATGTTTGACGGTCTTGGCAGCGTGAGCCGCTTTCTTCTTGGTGTCGTATTGAGTCAGGACGTCAATCAGGCCCATGAAGTAGACCTCTCTCTGGGGGGCGCCTGCAACAAAAGAATAGGCCGCTGTTTATCGCATGCTCAATCAAATCGGGTAGGATCCCCCCCCCTAAAAAAACAACAACATATCTGCCGAATCTGGGGGAAAAAAGTGGCCAATTTGGAGCGAATTGGCATTTTTGTGTTTATTATGTTTGTTAAAGTCATTATAAGTGCCTTGCACGCTGGGTGCGAGAGGACAGTAATTTCATCTGTGCTGTATGTAATGCATATTAGCATATTTGACAATAAAGCTAACTGACTTTGACACAGGACATGCATGTCTCAAGCGCTCACCGGAGCAGCTGCCGACGGCGTAGACGTCCACGTAAGGGTCAAACTCGCCCGGTCCGAGAGGTTTGCAGCACGACATGTAACCAGCGATGCCTTCCGGAGACGTGCCATAAGACCCCCCGGCGGCAGCGGCCAGGCCATTCTCCGCCTCCGGATCTTCCTCGTTCAAAACCTCTTCGCCTTCCTCTTCCTCCCTCTCAGCACGGCCAATGTCGTGGATGCCGAGCAGCAGGCTGTAGTCCATGATCTTCAGCTTCACCAGAAACTGAGGAGAAGAGCGGGAATCTCGTCAACCTCTAGACGTGGGCATACGCGAGCCGATTCGAAGCCGACAAAGCCGGTGTATCTCGTAGACAAATTTGGAGCGGCCTTGATGTATTGTGACAATGTCGCCGAATCACCATGAACCGTCGAGACGCATCATCTCCGCAGAGCCAAAGCAACTTTGCTGTAGGCCATCTGGCGGCATTTTAGGGAAGCACATCTAGTAGAGACGACCCCCCCTTATCGATCAAGAACTTGATTGGCGCCGTGCGCCTCACCTCCACATCTCGATTCAGTTTCTCCATGAACTTCTCCTTCTGTTCCTCCGTGACATACACCTTCTGCATGTTGTTCCTGAAGTCCACATCTTTGAAGGTGGGAAGCTCCTTACCCTGCGGGGAGGCACAGGCAAAGTATTCCGTAACCCAAACAGAACCGTATAGTGCCTCAATTTTTCTTATTTTAGGGCAGCGTGTTCTACCGGAGACAATTTTCATGTGTGTTCTACATACTTGGCAATAAAGATGATTCTGATTCAGACGCATGTTGGCGATGGCGGGAAATTATGTGCTCAAGAAAAGCAGAGCTCTCTTACTCGTTCTTTGTCGCTTGCTTCCCGATCCACCAGAGAACCCTGCGAAGATAATGACACTGAATAGCCACGTCGGAAGACTTGAAACAGACCTTTTCCGAGTCTCAAAAATGTGTCGACATCTTGTCAAGGAGCCCACGTGTGATCCAAGATTGAACAATTCAGTTTGGATCGTCTGGTGTGCTTCGATAGTCTCAACTCTACGATTCCGTCACATCCTCAAGATGGGCAAGATGGGGGAAAAATGTCTCGCTATCTGGGGAGCCCACTTTGATGGATAGGGAAGGATATTTTGTTGGAATGACCCCCGCCCCCCTCCCCCGGTTTGTCTGGACGTCACTTCGAACCACTATTCAAACAAGTCTAATCGGCTTTCTTCACACGCATGAAGATTTCTGCTTTTCTGCTCAATAATACAAAGTGTCCTTCCCGATTGATTTCAGACTTGATTATAAAGACATGGGGCATGATGCCAAAAGAAACGTGATATAATTTATTATAATATATGTACATATGTATGTACAGTGAGACCTCAGCTTACAAACTTAATTGGTTCCCAGACAGTGTGTAAGCCAAAAAGTGTGTATCACAAAAAAAATTCCCATAGGAAACCATTAAAATGGGAATAATCCGTTCCCGGGTTTCCATAAAATATACTTCAACTAAAAAGCCTTAAAACTAAACACAACATACCTTATTCTATGTATAATAAATGTGCTATTGTATTGTAATGAAAGAAATACACTGCACAGTATAATAAAGTCACTTTATTTACATTTATGATGGTCATTGATGGCTTGATGGAATGGCGTTGGAGGTCCGAGGTCAAAGGGAATTGATGTTTGGAAAGAGAGGCACATTACATGAGGACTGTAATTAAAGAAATAAACTGTGCTGTAAAATAAAGTTGTATTTACCTTTTTGATGGTCGTTGATGGCTTATGGAAGGAGAGTCACCTTCCATAAGGACTGTTGGTAACTTAACCTCTGGTGTGGCTTCTCTTTGCTTCTTTGGAGACTCATCATTTTTGCTGATTAAAAACCTCTTAATTGACACCTGTTGCTTTCTGACTTGTAAGGTCTTACGAAACAGAGGCATCACAGTATCGTTCATCATGTTGATGACTCTCATAGCCACAGTCTTTTCTTGATGGACCTGTTCGATAAAAGCCTGCAATTCATTCCACTTTGCCAACATTTCTTTGATGCGCTCACTAGATGCTGCAGCAATCTCCTCCTCCTCCGATCATCTTTTTCCAGAAAAGTCCGGTCTCATCCGCATTAAATACCTGCTGAGGAATGTAGCCTTCTTCATTCACCAGTTCGAGGAATGACGCCTTGTCGGCTTCAGCAGCTTTAGGGTCAGAACTGGCTGCTTCACCATGACGAGTGACGCAGTGAATCCCAGTACAGCACTTAACGTTCTCGAACCATCCGTTGCTGGCTTTAAAATCCTCAATCAGTGCCGAACTTCCAGGTTGCCGTGTGGCGATATCGGTGTGAATTAGCCGTGCTTTCTCGCATAAAATAGCTTTACTCACGCTGTCGCCGGATAGCTGCTTTTCGTTAATCCAAATCAACAGACGTTTTTCGACTTATTCGATTGCCCGAGACAGTCGCTTTGAGAGCACGAAACACCGTTTGCAACAGACGCACCTTTGATGGCTTCTCTAGCAGTGGTTGACTTAGCATTGCCGTGCTCGGCCACTAAAACACACAAACGCACACCTCATTCGTGTTTTTCAATTATCTTCTTCTCAGCGACGGTGATTTTATTTTGTGTCTTCTTGGGCTGATCACGAGCCCGTGGTGGGTTTTTTTTCGGTCCTATAATAGTAAAATTATCAGCAAAAAGCTCCAAGGAGGCGATCGACGTGTGCATTCAATGAGAGGGGTTGTGAAAAGGTGGCCCGGCTGGAGCGCTGTTCGGTCGTGTGCTTCCGCCGAAGATCACTCCGCCAGATCCGAAGGTCATGTGCTTTGGTGTTCTTCCACCGAAGATTACTCCACCAGCCGCGGTGGGTGTGTATCATGAAAAGTAGTGCGTATTTCAAGGTTTAATTTTCATAAATTTGACATTCGTAAGACGAAAAGTTCGTAAGATAAGGTGTTCGTAAGCTGAGGTCTCACGGTACTCTCAATAAATAGCAAAGGGCTGCAGAGTTTGGGCGTCGGTCATGAAAGGCTGTGTCCCCTGCCGGCAGTAAAAGACAATCTTCCTGTGTTCGAGCCTTTGTTCAATGTGTCTCTACAAACATCTCTGACAAATGTGTATACAAGTTCACCCCAAGATGCAGCAGAATAAATTCCAGACAAACAAGAGTTTGTTTGTTTTTCTCTCAGTCGCGGGCAAAACCGAGTTTGGAAAGCAGCGTTTGGCCTCACCTTGAGGTCGTACTTCCTGTGCACCACTATTCTGTGGCTGAACATGTTCCTCATGACGATCAGGTAGGTCTCTTCGCTCTCCACGCTGACCCGGTACATTCCCAGGAACTGCGGCAGTAGGGTGCTCCCGTGACACTTGACGATGTGCTGCGGCCAGAAAGAAAAGACACGCCTCCGCGTGAGGTGTACGAGTCGACATCCTTAAATTCACAACATGCTTGGGGTGAACAGTGGTAGCAGTGTCTGTGTAAGCTCTCAGTCGTACAGGAGTGCTCCATGGATGAAAAGGTTTCTTCAGTCGTCATTTGTACTTCTTTGAATGTGTCGGACGTTTCGCTTCTTATCCAAGATGCTTCTTCAGCGAAATAAAGTCTTGCTGGTAGTTTCGGCACTATATATATCCCGACGGTCCAGACGTGGCGGTGCCGGACTTTGCTATGATTGGTCCCTGGTCTTAGGTTTGGGGGAGCGGATCCACTGATTACTTCTATTGTCCTGCCTGAGTATGAGGTCTACGACTGGCCCGATTTCCCCATTTGCTCTGGTATCATCTCATCAGCATAACTAAGCCTGTTGCCTAAGCAGTCTGTTGTACGAACGATCCAAATTGAATCTCACCACACCATGGCGGTTTAGTGAAGGATTTTGCTGTTTTATGAAAATAGCTTCTTTTACTCCCCTTTCAATCCTTCTACAGTAAAGTCTCGTTATATAGATATTCTTGGGAGTCAGAAAAAATGTCGATATAACTGTACTATCGATATATCCGAGCCTGCGCCGTACTGCATGAAGCGGGGGGAATAAATGGGGGATCTTTGATACGGCATGTAATTTTCTTATTGGGTTCATGGATTGCGTATCTAGCATGCTTTTGTAGTGTAGTGAAGTGAAAAATAAACTTATGCATTAAATAAAAACGTCATTTATTATTTTTATAACGCACTCTTGCAATCGTGACTCTGAGCATCACTCGACATTGTTGACAATGTACACACGAGAGAAACCACAAACGCCAGCATGTACAAACATATAAAAAACAGTGATTATTGCAAGCGATAAAGATACCTGAATACAACACACGTACGTTTACATTACTTACGTTGATGAAGTCTTCTGCGGCACGTCGAACTAGCCACGATTGCCTTGTACGTTGTTCAGATATCACAATTCTTACGTTTTCCCATGGTTGAAATTGGTGTCAAACAACTGTATACTGTATAAGAAGACTACAGTATGGTGACATTCTCATCCTCTTTGATCCAGGTCCGAAGTCCAACGCTTCGTATACTGTCTTTATTTCATCCTTACACTTCAACCACGTTGATAAAGTATTTTGCGGCACGTCGAATTTTTTTGCAATTGAGGATTTGCTCCTTGTTGGATTCTCCTCACCAGCCACGATTGCCTTGTATTTCGTTTCCGAGGTCACAATTCTTTCGTTTCGCCATGGTTGAAAATAGTAGAAAATGGCGTCTGCTACACTGCAAGACACGGAAGCTGGTCACGTGAGCAAGTCACGTGACCAACGGCACGACCGATACAGATTTCGATAATGGTAATATAATATAATAATATTATATAATATAATATATAATATAATATATAATATAATATAATATAATAATAGTCTGTATAGAAACCCCTAAGCAAATATCGATTCACCTTAAGCTGCTTTTGTATGGACATAAACATAGCAAAATGGCCGGCGGGAAATGAAAAAGGGCACTGTAGTAACCGGATTATCGTTACAGAGGAATAAAGTTGATGAGCCATACAATGAAACTCTGGGAAAGAGTAGTTGAAGCAAGACTAAGAGCAGAAGTGAACATTTGTGAGCAGCAGTTTGGCATCATGCAAAAAAAAAAAAAAAAAAAAAAAAAAAAGTACGACAGATGCAGTTTGCTTTAAGAAGCTTATAGAGAAGTACAGAGAAGGTCAGAAGAAATTGCATTGTGTCTTTGTAGATCTGGAGAAAGCGTACGACAGGGTGCCCAGAGAAGAGCTGTGGCATTGCATGAGGAAGTCTGGAGTGACGGAAAAGTATGTCAGAGCGGTGCAAGACATGTATCATGACTGTAAGACAGTTGTGAGGTGTGCTGTCGGTGTGACTGAGGAATTCAAGGTGGAGGTGGGACTCCACCAGGGGTCAGCTCTGAGACCCTTCTTATTTGCTATGGTGATGGACAGGCTGACAGATGATGTGAGACAGGAATCTCCTTGGACCATGATGTTTGCAGATGACATTGTGATCTGTAGCGAGAACAGGGAGCAGGTGGCGGAGAAACTAGAGATGTGGAGATCTGCCCTGGAAAGGAGAGGAATGAAGATCAGTCGCAGCAAGACGGAATATATGTGTGTGTGAATGAGAGGGATTCCAGTGCAAGAGTGATTCTACAGGGAGAAGAGATAAAGAAGGTGGAGGATTTTAAGTACTTGGGGTCAACTGTCCAGAGCAATGGAGAGTGTGGAAGAGGTGAAGAAGCGTGTCCAGGCAGGCTGGAGCGGCTGGAGAAAAATGTCAGGTGTGATGTGTGATAGGAGGGTTTCAGCTCGGATGAAACGAAAAGTGTATAAAACAGTGGTGAGACCAGCCATGATGTTTGGACTGGAGATGGTGCCACTGAAGAAAAGACAGGAAGCAGAGCTGGAGGTAGCAGAGCTGAAGATGTTGAGGTTTTCTTTGCGAGTGACCAGGTTGAATAGGATCAGGAATGAGTACATTAGAGGGACAACTCATATTAGAGGCTTTGGAGAGAAAGTCAGAGAAGCCAGACTGAGATGGTTTGGACATGTCCAGAGGAGAGAGAGCGACTATATCGGGAGAAGGATGCTGAAACTTGAACTGCCAGGTAGGAGACCGAGAGGAAGACCGAAGAGGAGGTTTATGGATGTGGTCAAAGAGGACATGAAGGTAGCTGGCGTGAGAGAAGAGGATGCACAAAACTGGGAAAGATGGAGGACAATGATTCGCGGTGGGGACCCCTGAAGGGAAAAGCCGAAAGGAAAAGAAGAAGTAACCGGATTATCGTAATAACCATGTATCGTACTAAACGGAACTACTTATACATAAAAAGAGTAGACATTTGCAGGGAAATGAAAATAGTATCGTAATAAGCAGTATTATCAATATAACCGATATCGATATAACGTGACTTTACTGTATTTTCATTCGCTAAGATTTTAACCTCATTGTCGTCAAATGAGTGGTTGCTATGCTGATGAGGTGATATCAGAGAAGATGGGGCAATCAGGCCAGTCGTAGACCTCATACTCAGGCATCACAATAGAAGTAATCAGTCAGGACAATAGAAGTAATCAGTGGAGCTGCAGGGAGTAGTCCTCCGATCCCCCGAACCTGAGAGCAGGGACCAATCACAGCAAGGTCCGGCACCGCCACGTCTGGACAGTAGGGATACATATAGAACCGAAACTACCAGCAAGACTTTAGTTCGCTGCAGAAGCATCTTGGATAAGAAGCGAAACGTCCGACACCTTCAAAGCAGTTCAGATGACGGCTGAAGAAACCTTTTCATCAATGGCAGCAGTGGTTGTTTGAACGCTTGCCTGCGCCGTATTTACAAAGTGACCATGATGGGGAAAGTAGAAGTTTGCGAAAAGGGAAGTGACAGAAGAAAAGGGCTTGTCCTTGGCAAGGTTGCCACGTGACGGCAGCGACCGGCCGGTGAGGTTGCTCGCTTATCGCTGCATCGCAAATCACTGCAGTGCAGGGTCCCGGCAGCACTGCAGTGGGCGAGGCGCTTCGCGACACAAAGTCATTGGACGCATCGCAGGTGCCGACAGCATCGCATCCATTGACTGGATTATTCCCACGAGAGCGGCGCTCGCCCGCAGCCGTCACATTCGCCACCATCGTTTCAACTCACCTGGTGATACTCGGACAAGATGTTGTGCATGTCGGCCACGTCCTCACCGGAGATTTGCTTGACGATGAGCGTACGGTCGTAGGAGTTGAGGAGCAGACCCTCCCCTTGGTCGTTGACACTTCTTGTCGGGGGGCTGCGGGTCAAAGACACCTTGGAAGTTGGAGGAGAAAGAAAGACGGTCATCTTTCAACATGCCGACACATCCAATGGAACATTTCCAGAGCTGCTCTGATGGTGAGCCAGCCGTGTCCAAACATTATCGCTGCTCGAGGGATTCACTGGAGCACTTTTTGGAATCAAAGTGCCGCACGCCTCCGTGACCCGGCCGCTTATAAAGGCGACGTTTTTTCAATCCATTCGTGAGGTAAAACCACGAGGGGGCAAAGACTCATTGCCACGAGTCACATACAGTGATACCTTGGCTTACAAACGTAATTGGTGCGAAAAGCGTGTATCCCAAAAATTAATTTCCCATAGGAAACCATTGAAATGAGAATAGTCCGTTTCCAGGTCCCCATAAAACATAATTTTGTACTTTCTAATTTTGTAAGCCTTAAAACTCCACAAAATATACCTTATTTTATGTATAATAAATGTGCTATGGTATTATAATTAAAGAAATAAATTGTACTATATAATAAAGTCGTTTTATTTACCTTTGTGTGATACCTTGATGAGGAACGTAACCTTCTTCTTTCACCATCTTGAGGAATGATCCCTTGTAGGTGCTTTCGCTGTGATAATTTTATCTTGTTCGTCATCAATTGTGTTCTGTTGGCTTGTGCTGGTTGTTTGTGGAGCCTGAGTGATGGGACATTTTAACCTTGCAGTCTAAATTTTGCCTTTGAACTATCAAAGTTGAAACTCTCTCACTGTCGTCTGCCTGTCTCTTTAATGTTTAAACCACCGCCCTTCACTGCTGCGTTCTTGACCAATCACGTGGCTTTAACCGAAGACTGGGGGCGGGGAATAGAGGACAAAAACAGTCAGCTGCCATTTTCTTGTTAGAACAATGGGCTTGTTCGCGAACGAGACATCACTCATTGAGGCAGCTCCGTGTACGAAAAAAGTTTGTATGCCAAGGTAAACCTTTTATAAATGTCTTCTTCTTTTCCTTTCGGCTTTTCCCTTCAAGGGGTCGCCAGAGCGAATCAGTGACCTCCATCTTTAGAGGTATGATCCGCATGCCCAATGTAACGTTCGTAAACCGAATAGTTCGTAAGCCAAGGGGTTCGTAAACCGAGGTATCACTGTACCTGATAGTCCAGATCTTCAATACCAAAGCGCTCCCTTAGATTCCGAAAGACTTGAGGACAGTACTCCTTGAATTTAAAATGGCCAGGAAGATTTTCTCTGCATAAAGAGAGGAAGCAAGGTGATGTTATTGAACAAGCGGACAGCGGCAGCCTCGGTCGAAAATGTCACTCTTACTTGTTGAATAGGTGGTTGGTCACTTTGACCTTGGTGTTGGCCTTGAAGTCATCGGGCAGCAGCATAACAGGCACCGGAACTTGATTCAGATCGTTAATCTGGAGAAAGGGCAGACGGGCACCATTAGTCAATCAGGCTAAAGAGTTAGGTTGAAATCGGCAGGTTGGGTGCGACCGTGCTGTCGTTCTCTATAACGTGACATATTCAATCACGAGAATGAGTAATAATTAGTTGATTTCTCAGGGTGGCACGCCCGTGGTTAAGCAGTCGCTATCTCATAATTCTGTCCCTGAGCAGGCGACTGAACTATTGATGTGTCGTTCGCGAACGAGCCGGCTCTTGGAGCCAGATATCTGAAGTGACCGAAGAGAACCGGCTCCTAAGAAGGAGCGGGAAATGGGGGCAGACTTCCACCGCTCCCTCTGTTCCCCACCCTCAAGCTTTCTGATTCTGAAAACATTTTCTCAAAGAATCATATATGACAAAGAACGTGCAGGAGTCGAAGAACAGGCCAAAAAAGCCACAGCTGTTTGTCTAACAACTGACTGCTGGAATCCTGAACCACAACATCCTACGTCAGTTACATGCGACTTTATTAAAAATGTCAAAGTGGGGACCTGTCTGCTGGATTGTTTTGAGTTCAATGAAAGACATTTCAGAGAATTTATCAGAGGAGCTGGGGAGGTACTGCAGGACGCATGCACTGTTTTGGAGCCGTTTGAGCAGGTCACTGGAGATCAGTGTAGACATGTACAGTGGACAAATGTTATCACATTGTGCTGTTATTATTATTCAATTATTATCAATTTTACTAGTTGGTATTATAGCATTATTAATATGAAAAGCTCTCTGTGCACATATAAAGCCATACAAATAAAAATATTTAACAGTGTATTTTTTTACATGAGTAATTCGGTTTTCACATAATTACATGATTTTTGGCAGTTAAATTAAGCAACAAAAAAACCCGAGGAGCCATTTGGGAGCCAAAAGAGCCGGATCTTTCAAGTGAGCTGAGCCAAAAGAAGAACAGGCCGCTCTAAAAGCAGCCAGAATTCCCATCACTAGACTGAACCCCCAGTTACCCCCGAATGAGGTAAATAATGTCAAGCGCTTTGAGTACTCGAGGTAGAAAAGCTTTGTGTAAGTGAAAGCCCACATTCGTTACTTTTAGGGGGGGTCCAATGCAAATGTACTGGGTAGAGAAGTTGCCCTAATAATGTGGCTTCATTCCTCTGCATCATGAGTTTGAATCCCACTTTGTGTCTTTTTATTTCATTGAAATTATATATTCATCACATTGTCAGGGCTTGTTGTTTGAAACCAATTTAGCGTAGGATTGGGACTACAAAACACATAGCGAATGGACTGACATTGTCCTCGTGTCCACATCTGAAAGAGGGAGCTACTAAATATGGCCACCTTGGCATTGGTCTACTCTAAAATAAGGCTCCAGTAAGCACGAGAAAAAAGCCGATTGACGACAGGCCCACAATTGATCGTTCCGCCAGTTGACCACTTGGAGCCGTCACGGCAAGAGAACACAAACAAGAGAGTTGCTATTCTCGACAAAATAACCAATACCTGATTTATTGCAGCTACTGTGCATGCGTGTCCCTCCCTGTCGGGTATACAGGTACACGCATCCATGCGCGGTAATCGGTTAGTTTGTCGTCCGCTCGTGTAAACTATACAAAAGCTCCTATAAAAGTAAAGTTTCGTTCTCATCTCGAAGGCCGTATTGTACGACGGCGCATTCGGTGTGCGCGTGCGTTCGGATAGCCTGCTAACATGCAAGCTAGGAGTGCGTAGCAGCGCTGCGTTAGCTAGTAGCGAGCTTCCAACCCACCGAGTGATTGACGCTCCACATGAAGACGCTGAGGACGGGGTCGCTGGCTCGAAACACTTTGACCTTCTGCTGGACAAAGTGCTTCTTTTTCGTCTTGGTCTTAGGCGCCAGCACCACCATGGGGCTGCTGCCGCTGCTCGATGAGGCGGCCACCGTGCTCCCCAGCGCAGCCATCGCCGCGGCTCGACACGGGAATGGTCGAGCAAAGGACAAAGGTCAAGGGAGAAGTAAAGCTCGGGAGGTCGACCTCCGCCCACTCGCGCGACGCGGACGCTCTCGGCGCGGCTTCAAAACAACTTGTGCTCCATCGGTGTCCGACGAGCGAGTCGAGGCCGTTTCAGTCGGCTTTTCCTTTTAGTGGCTGAATTAATCGCGCTGCTGTGGAGAGAGCGCTCCCTACTGGTCGGGAGTATGCAAAGGTTTGAGCCGGTGACGTCACATGCCGAACGCCAGCTTCTTGCGCAACCGGTGACACACTCTGCCCCAAACAAACTGCTCACCCCCTAGTTTCAACCCCTCCTTTGTAATGAAACCCTTTCAAAGCTTAATTTGAAACACAGTCGCTTTTGACAATTTTGACTGTCGCTTCAAAGCGTCATTTGAAACCGGAACACTGGGTGCAACTCCTAAATGGAAAACATGAACCTGAGTTTAAATCAGAATCAGAATCAGAAAACCTTTAGTCGAGATGGTCCTCTTGTTTAGATCATACAAGTAGGATATTTATTTGCCGAAGCACAGACAGCAACCACTGCGTTCATCGTCGTACGAGAAGTAAAAAAAAAACACATACACAAACTGGCTTTTATCGCTGTCAAGTCACGTGATGTCGCGTCGTGGCTGGGTTGCCAGATCAGCTCAGTACTACAGCATTACATAAAATGAGGATACAATCTAACTTTCTCAACACCCCCACTTATACTCAGTTTGCTGTAATGTAAACCAAGATAAACAGAACAATGTGAACTCTGTCTTACACATGTGAACTCTGTCTTACACATTTCACATTTAAACACAATTGTTTGGTAGTCATCAATAATGAAATCACCATCCCATATGATTTTGATTACCTTGTCACTTCTTGACTCTTTGGCATACATACAATAATCACCTGGGTTTTGCTTATACTCATTATCGGTTAAATAATCATGTAAGACCTTGTTCCCGTTTCGGCCAGATTGCTTGAAACCATAAAGTGATTTTTCTAGTTTGTAAACTAGACCATCATCCTTTTCTCCATTTTCCAGAGCTGCTTTTTGAAGCACCACTCTTATACCTGTTTGATTGGCTGTTGGTGAAAACGTCTCTCCATAGTCTGTTTTCCACCTGGCTCTTGCCCTTTGCTACAAATCGTGCTTTATATTTGTCTCTGACATCTACATCCCTGTGTGGAGTTTGCATGTTCTCTCCGGACCCGCGTGGGTTTTCTCCGGGTCCTCCGGTTTCCTCCCACACTCCAAAAAACATGCATGGCAGGCAGATTGACCACTCCAAATTGTCCCTAGGTGTGAGTGTGAGAGTGACTGTTGTATGTCTTTGTGTGCCCTGCGATTGGCTGGCAACCAATTCAGGGTGTCCCCCGCCTCGTGCCTGAAGACAGCTGAGATAGGCTCCAGCAACCCCCGCGACCCTAATGAGGAATAAGCGGTACGGAAAATGAGATGAGAGATGAGATGAGATCTACATCACGTTTGATAGCATATACCCTACCCCCCACTGTTTTCTTGCCCGCTGGTAGGGTTGTTACAGTAAATGTGTTCCTTCTCATTTAATAACGGAATTTCCTCATCCATGGCTTTTGCCCATTCTTGTGAATAAGTTGATCTCATAGCCTCTGCATATGTTTGCGGGACACCACACACAGCTCTGTAACAGTAGTCTACTGTGGTGTGTGCCCCATTGTTATCGCTATACTCAATCACAAAACCATCAAAGTGACTAGGTTTCTTTCTTTCCCTCGTAGGATACCTTCTATTTTCAGGTTCATCACTCGTGTCACTTTGTTGTGTGAGGTGATGTTCATTTGGCCTAATCTCTGTGACTGCACTTTCGCGTGCATCCCTGTCTTGTACACATGACTCTTGGGCTCTCTTATTAGGCTTCTGAAAGACCTCACTAGTCTTAGGCCTTAATCTCATGCCATAATATGTGTTTTCATCTGTTTCATTTATCTGTGTCTCTTTCTCAATATGTAAATACAGTAAAGTCTCGTTATATCGATATCGGATATATCGATAGTCCCGGTTTTATCGATACTATTTCTATGCACGCACGGAGAAAATTACATGCAAACAGGGTCGGATATATCGATAGTCCCGGTTATATCGATATTTTTTCGGACTCCCTTGAATATCGATATAACGAGACTTTACTGTAGTACAACTTTCCATACACATGTATACCATATTTTGTCCCACCTTTTGTAATCAGTGAATTTTTACCTTCTTTAAATATCACTGTTGCCCCGTTGGTGGTCACCTTCTTTACAGACAAAATGTCTTGGGGGTATGAAGGAATGTATAAAGCACCTTTCAGCGTTGCTTTATGTCTCTGTCCTTTGATGTCAAGAGACCTCAGCATCTCCCCTTTTATGTGCGACTCCGCTGCGTTGTGTGCCGTCCGCCAGCTCCACGCGGTGTCTCTCCGGTCTGAACGTGCTGTCGAAATTCTTGAACATGGTCACGTCGGTGATGATATGCGAAGTGGCTCCCGTGTCCACCATCAATCCTCTCTCTCTGATGTCGCGACCCAACTGCTCCCTGGTTCTGGTCTTGCTGTCCCTCATCTTGAGCACGATGTCGGTGTCGCCGTCTTCTGACGCTTTACTGGCGTCATCTCGTCTGTCCTTGTCCTTACACCTGCACGTTGCGTCTTTGTGTGTCTTGCTTTTGCAATGACTGCACCATGTCTTTTGTCGACATTCTCTTGCTTTGTGGCCTTCGATCCCACACTTGAAACACACTATGCTTGTGTCATCACTGTGCTGGTCACTGGTGTTGGTTTTGGTGGTTTGTCGTCCACTGTGTCTTCATCACACTGTCCCCTGACTCAGTGTTCAATTTCTCAGTGGCTTCAAAACTCTGTAGCTTCGTCTTGAAATCTGCAAACTTGATTTCATCATTTGAATGCGCTACATGGATTGCAAATGACTTGAAACTTGCTGGTAGTCCTTTTAATACCATGGCAACAAGTAGTCCATCTCCCAAAGTTTCTCCCGCATTTCGGAGTGCTGTGATGGCGGTTTCGGCTTCGATGATATAGTCTGTAACACTTTCATCGTTCCTCTTTTGAAGCGACGTGAGCGTGGTGTACAGATTTATTATCCGCGGTTTTCCTTTCCCGGCATAATATTCTCTCAACATCTTCAACGATTTTCTTCCATCATCAGGTGCATCTCTCATTATTAGTGAGAGGCTCTTGTCATCAAGCATATTTATCAATTCGGCATACGCATCGGCATTTTTCTCTGCATCCGTAGCCATATCGGAACTCGTCGCCGGCTCGCTTAGCACGGTCTTCTTTAGTCCCAATAAATGAAAATGTCCGAGCATTTTTGTTTCCTATATCTCGTACTTATCTTCATCTCCATCGAATGCCAGTCGAAGGTGCCTGCTTGCCCTTCCTTGATCCATCTTGACCGCTGTTTAGCCGGTTAGCGATAGCCTTGTTTGCTCACCGCTCTTTCAAGTCTGGATACACTTTTGGCTTCACTTTATCTCCCAAACGTCTCCTGGGCCCATAACCTGTTGAGATCTTCAGCGCTTTCACGATGCATTTGGGAGAATAAAAAGTCGAGATGGTCCTCTTGTTTAGATCATACAAGTAGGATATTTATTTGCCGAAGCACAGACAGCAACCACTGCATTCATCGTCGTACGAGAAGTTAAAAAAAAACACATACACAAACTGGCTTTTATCGCTGTCTAGTCACGTGATGTCGCGTCGTGGCTGGGTTGCCAGATCAGCTCAGTATTACAGCATTACATAAAATGAGGATACAATCTAACTTTCTCAACAGTGGAAAAAAAGGTGAAGAAGCGTGGCCAGGCAGGCTGGAGCGGCTGGAGAACAATGTCCGGTGTGATAGAAGGGTTTCAGCTGGGATGAAAGGAAAAGTGTATAAAACAGTGGTGAGACCAGCCATGATGTTTGGACTTGAGACAGTGCTACAACTCGTATTAGATGGGGTGGGAGGGGCTGTCCATCATAGCTTTTAGTTTAGCTAGCCTTCGTCTGTTGCCCACCTCCTGCAGAGAGTCCAGCGAGCAGCCCAGGACAGAATTGGCCCTCTTGACATATTTACAAGTGTCCAGTTTTTTTCCACATGTGATCATTGAGAATTGCAAAGCCTGACAGCAGTCGGGAGGAATGCGCGGCGGTACCTCTCCTTGCAGCGCGGGTGTAATAGTCTCTGGCTAAATGAGCTACCCAGTGCTGTCAGGGTGGGCAGGATGGGGTGGGAGGGGCTGTCCATCATAGCTTTTAGTTTAGCTAGCGTTCGTCTGTTGCCCAACTCCTGCAGAGAGTCCAGCGAGCATCCCAGTACAGAACTGGCCCTCTTGACAAGGCGCTCCAGTCTTTTCCTATCCCGGGTGGTGATGCTTCCTGACCAACAGACAATTCTATAGTGGATGGCTGAAGCCACCACAGAGTCATAGAAAGTCTTTAGGAGTGACCCCTGGACCCCAAAAGACCACAGTTTCCTGAGTAGGAAGAGGCGATTCTGTCCCTTTTTGATTAGGGTATCCGTGTTTGTAGTCCAGTCCAGTTTATTGTTGAGAGTAACACCAAGGTTCTTGTAGGAGGTCACCCTCTCAATGTTCGAACCCTTGATGTTCAACGGTGCAGGTGAGGATTGCTTCCTGCAGAAATCCACCAGCTCTTTGGTTTTCCCGGTGTTGATCAGGAGGTGATTCTGCTGGCACCAGTACACAGTCGTTTGTCAGTCCCCTGTACTCCCGATTGTCTCCCTCTGTAATGAGTCCAAAAATAGCTGAGTCGTCAGAGAACTTCTGAAGGTGGCAGGTTGGGGTGTTGTAGTTGAAGTCCGATGTGTAGGGGGTGAACAGGAATGTAGCCAGGACGCCGACGGCGTGACCCCAACACTTGTTTGAAAGCCAGGCGGCCGTCCCTTCCGCATGAAGTACACAACAGGTCGCTGTGCTGTGCAATGCCGCCCCACCCGACTCCACTGCACGCATCCTCTGCGGCAAGTGCCAACAGTTTGGTTCTTCCACTGAACTGGCCCAAATTTCACATCCTACACAAATGAAATGCATCAGTGAAATGAAACCAGAGTCACTCAAGCCATCCCCCTAGATTCCAAGGAAAAAACGTTTGTGGGTGGCCGATCATTTTCGAGAGTCCACCAGGTGTTTTCAGGTGTCACGCCCAGACCCCAAAAGGAGTTACAAGTTTGGTTAAAAAAAAGAAACTTAATGTACTTGCACATGCTGACCTGTAAGGAAACGGGAGAGAATGAACATTTCCAAGTCTCGGCAACTTGCAACACGAGTCACTCACAGGCGTGCCCGCGCCTGGGATTTTGCTGTTGGTCATCTTGGTGTCTGAACAAGTGCCAAAACAGCAGGGAATTCCTTTCAATAAGATCACCCGCAAAGGTGATCGATCATCCAGTGAGCTCTATTTTGTAATTATACCCAAAAGGTCCATAATGTCAACGTTTTGCATGAAGTCAGGTGCGTGGGAGGCGCAAGTCGCATGCTTGGAGAGGACGAGGAGGACGACGAAGGGATTGGTGACATGGAGGTCAGGGAGTGTTATTTGTCTCATTTGTTTCTGAATGACTAATGAAATGTATTAGTATTATGAATGATATGAGCAAATTGTATTAGCTTGTTCGATTCGTGATGCCTGGCTATAGCCCAAACAGAGCATGCGCTGCAGCGAGTCAGTCGTACGAGAGTCTACGAGAGGCGTACGTGTCAATTGCTTTATCCCTCCGACCAAGACGGCAGTCCTAATAAAGAACCACAACTCTTTCCAGAAGTTGTATCATTTACTGAACCCGCTAACATGAAGCAACACATGGTGTCAGAATTGGTCTGGAAGTCAAGAAGAAGCCAATAAAATGACTTGGAACGGAATATTCCATGGAGCAAAAAGAAAGCAAGGAATACAAAATTGAGCAGCGGCAAAAATGGAAGCTGTACATCCACCCACAGCTCTGCAGCTAACAGGTAATGTGGCTGAAAACTGGAAGAAAGTCTGCGATTGGAGCTGATGAAAATAGTGCTGGAATGAAAGCATCTGTGTTTTTGCACGTCTTGGGAAATGAAGCTCTAGATGTTGGGGTAATTCGCGATACAAACATCTCTAAACATCGCTTTAGAATCTTTGTTTACATTTGGACTTCCTGATACGTCATATCCTGCCTTCCTTTACATGATGTCGCATCTACATTACGTCACATCCTAGCGCGTCACACACTGTCCGCCACGCATAAATGGTCTCCCTTTTCTAGTTCTCGATCTCTCTCGCCATGCTTCCTCCTTAGCCGACACCGTAATGTCTCCGCTCTCTTCAAGATTAAACCAACTTTCTGTTCTGCACCTGGCTCCCTGATGATTTAACCATCCTCTTCTATCAACACCCGTAGAAGCAATGAACCAGGGACGAACGATCAAAATAAACCCAACATTTGGTGCCGAAAAAACTCCGGGTCCTAGCTGATGACTTCGGGAGGGAGGGGGTGGTGGTGTGGGCCCTGTGTCTCTCTTTGTGTTCGAGTGGAATCTCAGGAATGCTTCACGGGTGAGTGCCGCTAGCATGCAGCTATGTTGGGTGAATATATTGTGGGATTCTTTCGGCCAAAAGTAATTCTATTTGCGTTTAATCTGCGGATCTCGAGCCTATGTACGACGGTTTCGTACGTGACCGATTCATGCTATTTCGGGTCATCGAGTTTGCTGCCGCACGCTCGGCTAACGTAATGTAAGACCGAGGCAATTCCGGGTGGGATTCTTCAGAGGGCTTGAACTCCTGGAATTCTCGTGCGAGGACTGAAGAAAGATTAATTTATTAATCTGATTCGGGCGATTATGTGTTCTTTTTTTGTTCAATTGCAGCTGCAATAGATCGTGGATTACCGTAACATTAATGCATTCACCAACATGAGCGCGTGGTCAGCACAGCTAGCCGTTGCTACGGGGTTTCTCATTGTCCGGGGGACAGAGGGTGAGGGGGGGCTGTTTGGAGGAGCCTTTTTTGTGTGTGTCTTTTTGTCTTCCCTTTGAGTCCTTTGTCTTTTGTCTATGTATATGTAAGTTTATGTGTGCTTTTGTGTATTGTGTATGTACGTGCGTTGTGTTAGCTTCGCTAAGACAAAGAGGGACGGGGGTGGTCTGCCAGCAGAGAGAGCGGACAGCCCAGTGCCCCCTCTTCCCTCTTTCTCTGTCACTGGAGCCGCGTCGACAGATCACACACCCTTTCCCAGACACCTGCTCATCCGTACCACACCCTGGGGCCTGCTTGCGACAAATGCTACAAACAATTTCATTCCTCCTCGTCGTCCTGGTGATCACCATACAGGATGCCATGATGATTTGACTGTTGTAGCGATGACATGATTTAATTTGAAATTGTTTCCATTGTGAATGTTCTATTTTGTGATTTTCTTTCTTCTTTTTGTTCACCTCCACCGATGTTAGATATGTCCGTCAGGGGGAGATGTTGGGGTAATTTGTGATACAAACATCTCTAAACATCGCTTTATAATCTTTGTTTACGTTTGGACTTCCTGATACGTCATATCCTGCCTTCCTTTACATGATGTCGCATCTACATTACGTCACATCCTATCGCGTCACACACTGTGTGCCACGTATAAATGCTCTCCCTTTTCTAGTTCTCGCTCTTTCGCCATGCTTCCTCCTTAGCCGACACCGGGGTGTCTCCGCTCTCTTCAAGATTAAACCAACTTTCTGTTCTACACCTGGCTCCCTGATGATTTAACCATCCTCTTCCATCAACACCCGTAGAAGCAATGAACCAGGGACGAACGATCAAAATAAACCCAACACTAGAGGTCTACAATAATGTGCAAATGAGCTGACAAATAGATAAAAGACATTCAAGTTCGGTGGATTAACAGAATCACTGATCGAAAACAGATAATATACCGAGAGAAAGGCTACTCAGAGAATCAGATCTGGACCTGGAGAAAGTCTTAGCACCGTGTAGAGCCGCTTAAATTGTTAAATCTCAGGCAAAAGAGCTGCTAAATGACGCTAGCTGCAATGTGGATGCAGTGGGAAAAATGGACACAGGTTCTACAAAAACAAGACTGCTGATGTGAAAGCAGGAGTGAGACAACAAAAATAGGATATTCAAACAAGAATCTTGTACATGTGGGACGCAACATCCCCGAAGCAGTGTCCAGCATTTGGGAAAATATGTAAAAACTGCAACAAAGCTAATCATTTTGCTTGTTGCTGCAAGAACCAAGAAAAGAATACAATACAATGCAATACATATTAATTTATATAACACCTTAACAACAGCTGAAGCTGCAACAAAGCAAGGCAAGATCGATGCAGTAGATGATCATTATGAAGTAGAGGAATTCCATGTGCATGGTGTAAAATATGAAAGAGGAGAAAAAGATTGGATCACAACACTGAAAGTGAACGACATCTATCTAAAATTCAAATTGGATACTGGAGCCAATGTGAATGTCATGTCAGAGACGGATTTCAGGAATATCAGACCAAGACCAAAAATACGAACAGCAAACATGAAAGTCACATCTTATTAAGTGCAATCAACTTACCCATCCCGAAAAACCTGATAAAAACAAAGGAAGGGGAGAAAGTAAGGAAGCTCAAAGAAGAACAGAAACAAAAACAGATACCGGGAAACCAGCTTAAAACATAGGACGGGGAGAGTAAGGAAGCTCGAAGGACAACAGAAACAAAAATAGAAGTTCTACCATGACAGAAGAACACGGAACCTACCTGAACTACATACTGGTGACCAAGTAAGGTACAAAGACAGAACAGACGCATGGTCACAGAAAGGTCACACAACGTTCAGACAGAGGAATGTGGTGTTTCAAGGAGAAACAGGAGATCTTCTCAAAGAACCAGCAGTAGCAAGTGAACGAACAGAGACTGTTGGAACAGAGACTGTTGAAGGACCTCACGAAGCTGAAAGTCCATTCATTGTGACACTTCTATTTTCAGGACATGCTATCCAAAAATCCTCAAGGAAAGTGAACCCACCTGAGAGACTGATTGAAGCCATGTAACGTGCTCATGTGGTAAAAAGATGAGGGAATGTTTCATGTGAATATTTCGTTTATTGTTGGAGAATTTGGAAAGACATTATTCAAGTTTAAATTGAGTAATTACAGCGCACAAAAATACTGTATGTTGCCATAATTAAATTAATTACATTTGTTAAAAGTATATAATTAAATGAAGAAAGGGAGATGTAATGACATGTGCAAATTGTATTTGCTTGTTTGACTAGTAGCGATGCCTGGCTATCGACCAAACAGAGCATGCGCTGCAGCGAGTCAGTCCTATGAGAGGCTCACATGTCAATTGCCTTCTCCCTCCGACGAAGACGGCAGTCCTAATAAAGAACCTCACCTCTACCCAGACATTTTATTTCATTATTTACCAAACACGCTTACACAAAGCAACACAAGGACGACTTCTGCTGACTGGTTCTTTCCTGTCAAAGTAGAGCGGACAGAACATGCTGACTGTGGGGGAAGTCTCTCATCACAGCCGCACTCCCGCCTTGGCAATCGTGTGCTCGGTTCCGGGACAGATTGCAAATTGCTGACACGTCCCAGAACGGCATCAAGCCTTTGCTCGCTCCTGCAGCGGAAACGCCACAGGAACCAATCGACGCAACCGCTGAATGCCATCAAACTCACGAGAGCACAGCGACCCAGTGTTCCGTCCGTCGCTTTCCCGTTGGCTCAAGGGGTGGTTGGCAGCTTCAGACAGAGGTCCACGGAGGACTCTCCCTGGTCACCTGTCTTCGAGGAGAGGCGAGGCCTTGGCGGTGCTATGCAGCAGCTTTTCCGTGGGCCCCGATGCCAACATGCGCCACGACCATACCTGCCGTAAAAACTACGGTTTTCATGATCCCATTCCGGGTTACGAATTAATAATGAAAATTATGTCTGTGTAAGCTCTCAGTCGTACAGGAGTGGTCCATCGATGAAAAGGTTTCTTCAGCCGTCATCTGTACTTCTTTGAAGGTGTCGGACGTTTTGCTTATTATCCAAGAAACTTCGTCAGCAAACTAAAGTCTTACTGGTAGTTTAGGCCCTATATATATATCCCTACTGTCCAGACATGGTGGTGCCGGACTCTGCTATGATAGGTCCCTGCTCTCAGGTTGGGGGGAGCATATAACAACTAAATCCTAAAATAAATAAATATATAATAAATCTCATCTCATCTCATTTTCCGTACCACTTATTCCTCATTAGGGTCGCGGGGGGTACTGAAGCCTATCTCAGCTGTCTTCGGGCATGAGGCGGGGGACACCCCGAATTGGTTGCCAGCCAATCGCAGGGCACACAAAGACATACAACAGTCACTCTCACACTCACACCTAGGGACAATTTGGAGTGGTAAATCTGCCTGCCATGCATGTTTTTGGAGAAAACCCACGCGGTTCCAGGGAGAACATGCACACTCCACACAGGGAGGCCGGACCGGGACGCGAACTGGCGACCTCTGCACTGTGAAGCCGGTGTGCTAACTCGACTTGACTACCGGGCCGCCCCATATATAATAAATAAAACAACTATATAATAAATACAACAACTAAATCCTTCATTAAACCGGTTTGGTGGGGTGCGGTTCAATTTGGATCGTTCATACAATAGTTTAGGCAACATAGGATTAGTAATACTGATGAGGTGATACCGGTCGAAGTGGGGCAATCGGGCCAGTCATTAGTCAGAACGATAGGAACTATCAGTGGAGCAGCTGCAGGGAGTAGTCCTCTGCTACCACCAACCTGAGAGCAGGGACCTATCATAGCAGAGTCCGGCACCGCCATGTCTGGACAGTAGGGATATATAAATAGGGCCTAAACTACCAGTAAGACTTTAGTTTGCTGACGAAGTTTCTTGGCTAAGAAGCGATGAAAATGATGGTTTCCAATAAAAACAATAAATCCAAAATCGTCCAAATACAGTAAAGTCTCGTTATATCGATATCGTTTATATTGATAATACTGCTTATTACGACACTATTTTCATTTCCCGTGCACATTTCTAGTCTTTTTATGTATAATAAGTTCCGTTTAGTACGATTCATGGTTTTTACGATAATCTGGTTACTATGGTGCTCATTTTCATCTCCCGCCGGCCATTTTGCTATGTTTATATCGATACAAAAGATACTTACGGTGAATCGATATTTGCTTAGGGGGTATAGAAATACAGTACCACCATCATCGAAATCTGTATCGGTCGCATTTTCAGACGCCAGCTCGTGTGTAGCAGATGACATTTTCTACCGTCTTCAACAATTGGGGGAACATCTCTCACCCAAAAAAAGAGGCACAAAATGGCGAGCTCCTATGGCCACCTTCGTTTCTTATATGGCGCTTGGATGCCCTCTTCTGGCGGCTTTTGGGCGCAACACGGTTCTCAGACCAAACATACTTCATCAACGGAAGTAATGTAAACGTTGCAGTTTTGGTTTTTCATCCATGTATATAATTGTGTAGCATTCAGATATCCTTATCGCTTGCAACAATCACTGTTTTTTTCGTGGTTTCGTGTGAATAGAGTGAATACAGTAGTCATTAAAAAAGTGTAAAGACGTTTTTATTTTATCCACAAATTTATTTTTCAGTTCACTACTGTACAAAAAGCATGTTAGATACGCAATCCATGAACCCAATGATAAAATGACATGACATATCAAAGATCACCCGTTTACGTGTTGCCCCCCCCCCTTAATGCAGTTCGGCGCAGGACAGTACGGTTATATCGACATTTTTTCTAACTCCCGAGAATATCGATATAACGAGACTTTACTGTAGTAAGTACTGTAGCGATGAAAAGGTTTCTTCAGTCGTCATCTGTACTTCTTTGAAAAAGAAGTACAGATGATGGACCACTCCTGTACGACTGAGACTTTACACAGTGTCACGATCTGGTTGCCGACATATGGGTGGCGCTGTCAGCCCCGCCTGCACCTACACAGGTGTTGGTCATTCCAATCAGTGGCAGTTAAAAAGACTCCCAGCATGACCATTTGTTGTCGGGTCATTGCCGACTTTATTTTAATACCATTTGTCAATTACACCCTGCTGCTCTCTCCTGCCTGCTTTTTTGGGATCCACCACCACCACCACAATGCAAACCGTGACACACAGAAGTAAGTACAGTGGTACCTCGGTTCTCGACCATAATCCATTCCAGAACCCTGTTCGAAAACCGATTTGTTCGAACACCAAAACCATTTTCCCATTTCAAAATAATGTAAATCGTTTTAATCCGTTCGAACACGCTGAATGTTGACCTTTTTAGTACAGTATTTTATACATTATTTTATGCATGAAATTGCACAGTAAGATCTTGACCAACACATAAAAAGCAATGTATATCTCCGAAAATGTTAAGCAAAATGGCAAAGACACAAATAACATAAACATAAACATAAATGTAACCCAGGATTTTTTACCTTTGTGGTGGTCAGCAGAAGGCGCAGGTGGACGGAGGAAGGAAATTTATTGTTTGGAAGGAGTCCCCTTCCATAAAAACTTTGAGGAGCTCTTCTGTCTGAGGTTGTGCTCACACATTCAAATCTCTTTGCTCCTGTCACGTGCGAGTTGACAGCGGGGGGCGGGGCTGCCTTTCCCGGCAGCCCTCCACCTGCTGTCAATTCTCTAATCACGGACACGGGGCATTTATACGGTTCGCAATCACCTCGCCAATGCCGGATGATTGACTCACCTCGCCACCGTGCCTGGACTCTGCCTTCGATGCGCGAGTGTATCCGGTCCGAGGTATTTTCCCTGCGTCCCGTAAATTTATGTCATCTTCCGGGATTGCGTAATTTTGCACCCTTGTGTGCCATTTGCTTCTTGGCGTAGTAAGCGGGTCGGATCACCCCCTGCCTTCTTACTCACTATGTTTTCTTTTATTTGTGAATAAACATCCTGCTTGGTTAGTATGTCTCTGCCACCTGCTTTTGGATCCCAAACATTCCACTACATTCCGACGAGTCAGTTCACGTCACTCTCGCTCGGATGACTCGGCAACAGGATGTTCTTTTCTCTTAAAATATCTATCCAATGACACTTGCTCTCACTCCCACAGCCACATCACTAGATTTCACAGCCTCCTTATTCTTTTGATCGTGACTCTTTGATCGTAGATTTCGCCATGCTGTATTCCCTAGCCATATCAGACACTCGCACACCTCCTTCATATTTTGCGATTATTTCTTTTTAAATGAAATAGTTGTACGCACTACTTTTCTTTTTTCACTTGTAGCAGCACCTACTTTCTCTGGAGGCATGATTAGGGGCTAAAACTCTTCGTGCACCTATATCAAATGCTAGATCAAAACGCAATACGTCCGCAAGCGACAACAGTTGGTCACGGAGAGAGCGATACACCCGTACGCCGCTCAGCACCCCACCCTCGCGTACACACTCACACATCGTACCGGCGTTCGAACACCGATTGGTGTTCGAACTAGGAAGCAAGAATTTCTCGAATATTTTGTTCGGACTCCGATTTGTTCGAACTTTGAGTCGTTCGAAAACTGAGGTGCCACTGTACTGTACTCAACGTTAATTCAAAATATGGGAACAGGTGATCGGCACATTGCTAGCTGTTCATTTGATGAATTGTGCATGCGCGTGGTACGGGTCTTTCCTGGAATCCAAAGTGACAGCTCATTCCTGGAATCGAGACTCAACAGTTAGCGTCGTTTTTATCATTGTCGTGTAATGGTATCTGCCGGAGAAAAATCAACAAAAAAGTGTGAAAAGGAAAAGAAAACTATCTTCGATTCGTGAGCAATACTCCCAAGCATTTCCAGGAGTTAGATTTCGCTCAAGAACAGATGAAAATGATGCGGGTTTGAGTTTCATACCTGTCAACCTTGGCTAATAGCTGCTCGTATAAATGATTACAATTCCCGTACACAAGTAGTAGTACGCTGTACATTATTTGAAATGATAAAAGAAAGGCTGACAAGCGGAACTGCAGACATCTTAACGACACATGCGCAGTTACCTGGACCCTGGCGTATTACTAGGCTTTTCTGGTTTCAGAAGTTGGCAGGGATGCAAAATTGGAGAAATGATTCTTGAATGAAACCTTGTGAAAGCGCTGCATCAACCAGGATCGATTGCATTGTCATGTATATTTGTTTTGGTTTGGACTTAACAGAGCGGCATATGAAAGATGAGCATTGCAGTTCTGAGTGAACTTTTGCTGACCCTCTTTTGTGGGAGAGCTTTTGACGAGTCAAAGTTTTCACTGTGCCTGCTTCTTTTTCAGACATCTGCTGAGCCTGGCTACTCCCTGCACTTTGGAAAAACAAAGATGTCTATTGGCTAAGATTGAAATAATCAAACAAACGTGAACTTCTTCCTTTCCTTTGGGCTTTTCCCTTCAAGGAGTCGCAACAGTGAATCAGTGTCCTCCATCTTCAGAGGTTTGATTCACATGTTTGTTTTGGCCAAGATTTTACGTCGGATGCCCTTCCTAACACAACCCTTTGTATTTATCCGGGCTTGGTACCGGCACAAGAAGACGCTGTCTTATTTACCCTTGTGGCTACAGAACAAGCAACTCTATGAACTTAATAAAGATGCTTAGTAAAAGACTCCCAAACACAAAATGGTCATCGGCACAGCAACATTCAAAAAAGCAAAACTACAATGCAATACATATTAATTTATATGACGCTTTAACAACAGCTGAAGCTGTAACAAAGCGCTTAACATGGACACCTATCTGTTATGCGGCGAGACGGCAAACGGGTGGAAAAATGATAAAAGTTCACTCAGCCAGATCCAGGAAGGATATTTTAAGTTTTCTTTATTTGAAGTCGTGGTGCATATCAATTTTCAGCAGACCACAGGTAACACAATCTGAGGTAATCCGCTGACTAGCTTGTAAATTTTGATATGAATCTGAATGGTTGCCCTGTATGTCAATCAAGTGACAGGACGTTTGATAGGCTGACAAATGTTTTTTTACTGTCACGGTAGATCGCGATCGACGTAATGAGCACCGCTGCTATACGGGAAATAAAGCAGTCACAAAGATAGTAGAAAGCACCCTAGAGGAAAACTAAGATTAAGTCTGAATCATGCCGAGTCAAAGCCAAAGAGTACAGGTGAGTTTTGAGGCAGGTTTTAAAGATGGGCAGCGAGCGGGCTTGCCGAATGTTCAGAGGCAGGTCATTCCAGAGAGTGGGACCAGCAACGGAAAAGTCTCAATACCCTCTGAGCGTATGTTTTGTTTTTCGCACATCTAATAATGGCTGGTCATCAGACCTGAGACGCCGGGAAAGTGTGTAAGTGGTGGATGAGCTCAGAGAGGTAAGGAGGAGCGAGCCCAATATTCGAAAACAAATACAGTTGGGCCTGGGCTTATGACTTAATTGGTTCCCAGACCGAGTGTGTAAGGTGAAAAGTGTGTATCCCCAAAAATTATTTCCCATAGGAAACCATTAAAATGAGAATAATCTGTTCACAGGTCTCCATAAAATAAAGTTTTCAACTAAATAAGCCTTAAAGGACAACCGACGTCAATTTTTTGTTTTTTAACTGACACCAGAAAAACGTCTTATAGCATCTAAAATACCCAAAACATGCAGTATGATATTTTTAGTCAAATGCAAAACACCAATAAAAATGACATAAAGTGTCCAAAATCTGCAAAAAAATTGAGCTGCGAATTGGGCATTTTCAGAAAGTCCCGCCCCCCTTTCGTGACGTCACGCCAATACGTCTTGCATTGCTTGTGAATCAAAACAATGGCTTCAGATTCGGAGAATATGCTTTGTTGTTACACATCCAGTTATGAATATGATTCAAATAGTACTGATGAGCAAAGCATACATGTTTGCAATCGATTAAAGAATTTATTTGGGCCATTTTGAGGCAAACGGGCGGGGGGTAATGTCTCACCCAAGAAGAGGCAGAAAAATGGCGACCAGCTCCGGTGAGGAATGAATCAGCTCTTTCCACAGGCTGATACTCTCTTTCCATGGAGTTTGCCTCCCTCTGCTGGTGGCTTTTGGGTGTAAGACTGGGTTAAAAAAACAGTACAGCAAAATACATTGACGTGATGGAAAGACGCTACAATACGTCATTTTTACGGTGAGGAGGCGGTCCTTTTCTGAAGTCACGTACGGACTCGTCACCAACTCAAAAACAAGACTTCCTGAATGTTCAGCGCGAGTCTTAAAATGTAAAATATAGCTATATGCGGTGGAATCTTATTAAAATACGCCCAGTAGAAGTCATTCGAAGTCATTTTACAAATTATGGACATAACTTGTCCGGAGACGTCGGTTGTCCTTTAAAACTTCACACAATATACCTTATTCGATGTATAATAAATGTGCTATTGTATTGTAATGAAAGAAATACACTGCACTGTAGAATAAAGTCACTTTATTTACATGTGTGATGGTCGTTGATGGCTCTTGATTGACACCTGTTGCTTTCTGACTTGTAAGGTCTTACGAAACTGAGGCATCACATTATCATTCATCACGATGATGATTCTCATAGCCACAGTCTTTTCTGGATAGAACTGTTCAATAAAAGCCTGCACATCATTCCACTCACTTGATGCTGCAGCCATCTCCTCCTCCTCGCCCTCAGATGACAACTCCTGAATGCTTGTCCTCTTGAAGGCAAATCAAATCCTCTGTGTTGAGGACCTCATGATGGTCAGCAACAAGCTCCTCGATGTCATCTGCATCCACTTCGAGTCCCATGTTCTGTCCAATGGAAACAATGTCGTCCAAAACAACAGTGATGAGGATCAAATCCTTCAAAGTCCCTCTCAACGATGCATGAGGGCCACAAATTGTTCCATGCTGCTTTCAAGGATCGAAGGGTAACATCATGCCAAGCCTTTTCTATCAGCTGAAAGCATCGAGTAAATAAAGCCTTTGAGTAAAGCTTTGTTATGAAGTATGGTAGCAATGGTGGACTTAGCATAGCCGCTAAGCCGCTAAATCAGACAAACGCACACATCGTTTATGTTTCTCAACGATCTCCTTCTTCTCCTCGACTGTAATTTTGTTTTATGTCTTCTTCGGCTGAACACGAGCCTGTGGTGGGGTCTTTTTCTGTCCCATAACAGCAAAACTATCTGTAAAAAATCAGTGAAGAGGGTCGACGTGTGCACTCAGAGAAAGGGGGCATGGAAAGGTAGGCCGGCGCTGTTCGGTCGTGTTCTTTGGTGTTCTTCCGCTGAAGATTACTCCGCCAGCCGTGGTGGGGCGCGCTCCGTGTGCATCCCGAAAAGTAGTGCTTAATCCAAGGTTTAATTTTCATAAATTTAACGTTTGTAAACCGAAAATTCCATAAGGCAAGGTGTTCGTAAACTGAGGCCCCACTGTAATACGATTTTTTAAAAAGAACTCTAAAATGTATAGGGAGCCAGTGAAGCGATGCCAGAGTAGGAGTTATGTGCTCCCTCCTACGAGTACCAATCAAAAGGCGAGCAGGAGCATTTTGGACCAGCTGGAGACGCTTCATGGAGGATTGACATGTTGTAAATCTGAAAATACATCAACATAAACATGCTGCTGAAAGGAAGTGAGTGGAGGGAAAGCATCAGAGATCTTCGCAATCACCTTGACCATGCTCATTTTTCCCAAACTAGTGAGCGAATACAGCCGGCATCGGCTCCAGCATGCCCGCCGCCCTTCTGTGATGGCTTCAGAACATGGATAGTTTCCCTACCCTTGCAGAGGCGCTGCACATACGGTTGCCGAGTAATTAAATCCAATTCTCCACATTTCACAGAAACACGGTCGGCTTGTGAGCAAATGAATGGAGATCATCATCATTTGAGAATACCTGGAGAAGCCCTTTTTGGGCTCGTCATGTGATGCGAAACTTTGCCAATGTTGATCAATAATCGTCGGGTAGCACTGTAGTACAGTCGAGAGTTGCTCAGAATGCCAATGTTGAAGTTGAAGCGAGGGGCTTCCTGCACTTGACAACTCTCACAGGATGTCCTGTTTGCTTTGTCGGCCGCAGGGAGGAAGAAAGCAACAGAGGCCGGCGCGCAGATCAGACATTCGTCGCTATCTGAGCCGCAAAGCAGTCGCCGCCGCTCTGCCAGCCAGGACGCATCGCCATCCAAGTGCCCCGAGTAACACGCCGTACGACAGCTGGCCGTTCAATCTTCCCAAGTGGAGTTTGACAGATTGACACACCAGGTGCTCATTTCTAAATACGACATTTATCATAGATATTTATTTATGTAAGGATGATGCCCGTCTATTTTCTCGTGGACATTTTGACACATTTGGTCTGTAAATAAGCTCTGCTTCCCGGTTCTCGGTTCTCCTTAATTTTATATTGAGAACGGCTTTCCTCTGATGGCTCCATTTTTCTCTGTGTAAATTTGGAAAAAAAACAAAAACTGAAGGTGATTTACCCCCACCTTTGATGTTTGTGGAACAAGGTAAGTTGGTGGCTCCGACAGCTGCTTCTGGAAAAAAGAAAAAAAAAATCAATGATTGACTTTGAGGGCAATGCTGTTCATTGTGCTTGTTTGCTTGCGTCACAGCCATGCAGAATCAGGGCCTTCTCAAACTTTTCAAGCCCAAAATCTTCGTCAATTCAATGTGTTGCAGAACTGTGAGTGATAATCAATTGTAACTAACTCAAGAGTCAAGTATGGGTGGGCAGCACGTCCAAAGTCTAGCCCAGGGGACCAAATGCGGCCCGTGGTCAATCAGCCTACCGTCTTCAAATCAATCACGTCTGGCTAGGATGTTGAATGAATCCATTTGGCAGTAGTGCTGTTACCTGCGTGTGCCAAGTGCTGTAATCTAGGGGTTTAATTTGGAACATCAAATTAGTATAGAATCAGAATCATCTTTATTGGCCAACACACAAGGAATTTTTCTACGGTAGAACACGCTGCACTAGTATCATCATACAGACATGACAAATAAGTATGGAGGACACTAAAAACGGCTAGTCTAATCTAATTAATTCCTTAATATAAGTGAGCAGAGCTAAAGTGATCAGTGGTAGAATATAATCATTGAACCATTTTAAAGTGATCAGTCGTCGTATTTGTAGTACAATTGTGCAATGATGCAGATGTCCTTGAGCGCCTCAAAGTGTCTGGTGCTGGACATTATATACATGTAGCTCAGTAACAGTGGTTCATGTGAGCACAGAGCTGGAGCGACAATGACAAAGAGGCACTATACAGTTCTATTCGGCTCACTGTTTAGAGAGTTTATGGCAGAGTGAGACGTGTCCAATAGGATTTTCCTTGTCTTGGTTCTTGCAGTGTCCAAGTCCTCGAGAGTGAGAAGGGCGGTATCAATGATTTTTTTCCCCCGTACTAACTGCCCGTTTAAGTCATATTTTGTCCATTTTTGTGGCGGCCCCGAATCAACCCGTGATGGAAGAACACAGGATTCAATCGATGACTGCCGCCTAGAACTGTTGTAGCACCTCCTGTGGTAGGCCATATATAGGATTCATTGAGTGACCAAGCCCCCGCCCCCAATCTCACGCTTTGACCGCCACCGAGAGCCGTTTTGGGGAAAACCACCAAAGTTCTGGGTGAAGATGGGATGGGGTCTGATGGGTGTCTCTCTGCTTTCCAGACGACCCAGAGATGAGTGTTGCCAACGAACACAACGGCTCGCAGCTGTCAGCCAATCACTCACCCTGGTTCGTGTATGAGTGCACCTTGGAGCTGGACGCCGAGTACCGGCGCATCTGCCTTTTCCTTCTCTACCTATTTGTGTTTGTGGCGGGCCTGCTGGGGAACGCGCTAGTGCTGTGGGTCAACTGGCGGCGGCGGCACTCGGCCGGCGGTGTCCTCTTCTGCGTGCTCAACGTCAGCCTGTCGGACGCCATGGTGATTGGCGTGCTGCCCTTCTTCATGCTGGAGGTGACTGTGGATCGCGTGTGGCTGTGGGGCCGCTTCCTCTGCAAACTGACCACCCTGGTCTACGGCATCAACTTCTACAGCAGCTCCTTCTTCCTGGCCGCCATGACACTGGAGCGCTACCTGTCTCTGAGCCGGCCCTCGGGACCGGCCTTGTTCCCGGCAGCGGGTCAGCGCCGCTGGGCCCTGTGCGCAGGCCTCTGGCTCTTGTCACTGGTGCTGGCGCTGCTGGAGAACGTCCACGTGGACCTCCTGGAGTGGGACGAGCCGGGCTGCTACATGATCCCCGAGGGCAGCTACACCGAGTGGTTTGTCTCGGTGGCCTTCCTGTGCCTGCTCTTCCAGTTCCTAGGGCCCGCCTCCGTCATTGTGGCCTGCAACGTGCTGATCGCCCGCGCCGCCCGCCTGGCCCCCGACGTGCGGGGCCGGCGGGAGGTGTGGCTGGTGCACGTCTATTCACTGGTATTCTTCGCCTGCTGGCTGCCCTACCACCTGGTCATGATGCTGATGATCGTCATCGACCTGGCGCCCAACCTTTTCAGCTGCAACATGGTGGAGTTTGTCTACTTCTCCTTTAGCGTGGTGCAAAGCCTGTCGCTCTTCCACTGCGTGGCCAATCCCGTCCTGTACAACTTCCTGAGCAAGAGCTTCCGCGACCGCCTCCTCAACGTCATTGTCGGCCGCCTGCCTCGGTCCCCCAGGGGGCGAGGCGGAGGAGGGGAGGTGCCCGGCAATGAGGGTCCGCCGTGCAAGTCGAGTGACGTCAGTACCGGCCATTCCGAAGTTGAGTCCTGATTGGTTCTTGGTTTGGCTGCTCAAACGAGCTCTCCGTCGACTCCCTCCCTCATTCAGACTCTTAGCGCAATTCAGAAACATACAGAGGCCTACGCGTGACAAATCGTGGCTACCATTTCGATAAAACAGGTAAACGGAATGCTCGCCGGTGACCGCAAAATGCAGTTGTCAGGTAAATCCCCGCCCAAAACATTTTGTTTGCAAGTTTTAGCCACATTGTCCCGGGGATTCAACTTGTGCTCCGCAGAGTTGCAATCTCAGCAGAGGTGGCAGCAGGTGCAAAAATTGAAAACGTGCCAAAAATGCCATTGACTTGCATGCCATTCATTTCGAGTTGGGACGTGCTACGTTTCACTTTTGAACATTAAGTTTGACCTTTGGACACAAACGTTAAACTCTGGTCGTGGAGGGCCGTCGTCCTGCAGGCTTTCCAAATCTCATGGTTGCAACGTACCTGATTCAAATGAGCAGGTTCAATGTCAGGGCCGCGCAAAGTGGGCCGATGATCATTTGAATCGGGTGTGTTGCAAAGGGGTGACTCGAAAAACAGGCAGGACAGCCACCCCTCCATACAACTGCACACTGTGTGAAACTTGATACCGGCGAGGCAAAGATCTTTTTTTTTCACAACACTTCATGATTCTGCAGTGTATGTTTGCTGTGTGGCTGCCATCCTCGTATTGAAGCTGGCTGTGAGCCCTCTTGCAAGCCATTTTCTTCATCCATTTGATTCATCCTGGAATGTCAAAAGAATAAATGTTCACAGATTTTAAGGAAACCTGAGCTGCTTTCTTCCCAATTTTTTTAAATGCAAGGCAAAATGTAAGACTTGTTTTTTTGCATATTTTTCTTGTTCTGCTTCCAATGTGGAATTTGCCTGACTTGACAGTTTGAATGATAAGCGAGAGGAAGAGCCGGTGTTCGTACAATAGCAGGAAGACGACAATGGGAATTTTAAGAGGTGCGGGGGTCACACATTTGTGCCAAGTCATCATCAGCCTGCTGGTGATGACTATTTTTCCCTTTTTGGGGGGGAAGGGGGTAGCACGACAATGCAACTTCCTCTGTGTATCTTTTCTGTTCTAGTCAATAAAAAGACATTTACAAAACCAGATATGCTTAGCCAAGAAATTGTCACGTTCCGACAACGACAGTGGCAGCTGACGAGTGGGAAGGTAGGGAGTGGTAGTGGATCGCCAAGGAGGTGACAGAGGCGTTGGTGCAGGCAGAAGATTTCTTAACAGAAAGCGCGGGTCCAAGATGACACGGACCCGGTAAAAGGTTTGCAAAACAAAAGTGACAAAAACAGCAAGGCTAGTGGGCGGGTGGCGGCAATTAACCCAACCACACTAACTAACAAAATAAAAGGCACACGAGGGTGCAAAGCAGCATACGATGCGGTGCATACAAACAGACGCGATCGTGGCTAGACAATTCTCGGGCGAGGCAACTCACGTACTGAATTAAAGTTCAAGGTACGGGCCAGGCGCGAGACGACGTATCTTCCGACGCTGGGTAAGTGCCAGCGTCGGGTTTAAATGTCCAACAGTCGGTGATGAGGGAATTGACAGCAGCTGGCGGACGTCAGGAGCGGAGGCCCCGCCCCGCTGTCAACTCGCTCATGACAGAATATATATATATATATATATATATATATATATATATATATATATATATATATATATATGTGTGTGTGTGTGTGTGTGTGTGTGTGTGTGTGTGTGTGTGTGTGTGTGTGTGTGTGTGAGAGAGAGAGAGACTACATGACTGGCCCCGATTGCCCCATTCGACCTGGTATCACCTCATCAGCATGGCTAAGCCTACATGGTAACGATCCAAATTGAACCTTACATCACCATGGCGATTTAGTGAAGGGTTTTGCGTTTTATAAAAATAGCTTATTTCACTACCCTTTCAAAACATCTATTTTCTTTCGCTAAGATGTTGACCTCACTGTCATCAAAGGAGTGGTTACTAGCTTTTCGGTGCATATGTACTGCAGATTGAGGCCCACTAGCATTGTGTAGCTCTCTGTCTTGTTTCTATTTATAATTGTATTTTATTTATTGCATTCTATTTGTGATTGTATTTTATTTATTATCGTACCTGTGCTTGTCTGTGACTGTAAAGTGTACTTGAGAGCTTTGAAAGGCGCTTAAAATGTAATGCATTATTATTATTATTTGGTTTCATAGGTATTACTAAATATATATTCATATCACTGTAATAATAATACATTTAATTTCTAAGCGCCTTTCAAAACTCTTAAGGACACTTTACTCGCGATGTTGATAAAGTATTTTCTGAGCATTTATTTAGTGTCCTTTTCATTGATGGGCCACTCCTGTATGACTGAGAGCTTACACAGACGAACGAGTTTAGCAAACCGTAGAGGGGCGATGGGGGGTGCTTCTTCTTCGACGCCGCGTGTCGGAGTCATCCTTGGATCAATCAGTTCATGCCAATGTGGAAACACGGGCCAAGACCACCCTCTTGCGGCTCAATGCCAAATAGCACGTGAAACGGGAATGATGTTGATTCTCAGCATCTGGCCCATGCGGGATTGCCAACGTGCCCGGAAGGGGAAGGATTGTTGTCTTTCAGTTGACCACAGGGAACGATCTATTGACAAGCTAGCGACAAAGCAATGCAAATATTACCCGGCCGCCCGATTGGCCATTTCCCGCACAGACTATGTGGTCTTCCGCGTCGTCGGGATCGTATTTCTCCTCTTTGTCATCACCCTCCACCTCAAAGTGATCGTCATCGCTGGACAACTTCCTGAGCAAGAGCTTCCGCGACCGCCTACTCAACGCCATTGTCTGCCTCGGTCCACCAGGGGGCGAGGCGGAGGAGGGGAGGTGACCGGCAATGAGGGTCCGCCGCGCAAATCGAGTGACGTCAGTACCGGCCATTCCGAAGTTGAGTCCTGAGTGGTTCTTGGTTTGGCTGCTCAAACGAGCTCTCCGTCGACTCCCTCCCTCATTCAGACTCTTAGCGCAACTCAAAAACATACAGAGGCCTACGCGTGACAAAGCGTGGCTACCATTTCGATAAAACAGGTAAACGGAATGCTCGCTGGTGACCGCAAAATGCAATTGTCAGGTAAATCCCCGCCCAAAACATTTTGTTTGCAAGTTTTAGCCACATTGTCCCGGGGATTCAACTTGTGCTCCGCAGGGTTGCAATCTCAGCAGAGGTGGCAGCAGGTGCAAAAATTGAAAACGTGCCAAAAATGCCATTGACTTGCATGCCATTCATTTCGAGTTGGGACGTGCTACGTTTCACTTTTGAACATTAAGTTTGACCTTTGGACACAAACGTTAAACTCAGGTCGTGGAGGGCCGTCGTCCTGCAGGCTTTCCAAATCTCATGGTTGCAACGTACCTGATTCAAATGAGCAGGTTCAATGTCAGGGCCCCGCAAAGTGGCCCGATGATCATTTGAATCGGGTGTGTTGCAAAGGGGGGACTCGAAAAACAAGCAGGACAGCCGCCCCTCCATAACCCGCCTTGTAACATCACAAACTGCACACTGTGTAAACACGTTCCAAAATGAAACTTGATACCGGCGAGGCAAAGATCTTTTTTTCCATAACACTTCATGATTCTGCAGTGTTTGCTGTGTGGCTGCCATCCTCGTATTGAAGCTGGCTGTGAGCCCTCTTGCAAGCCATTTTCTTCATCCCTTTGATTCATCCTGGAATGTCAAAAGAATAAATGTTCACAGATTTTAAGGAAACCTGAGCTGCTATCTTCCCGATTTTTTCAAATGCAAGGCAAAATGTAAGACCTGTTTTTTTTGCATATTTTTCTTGTTCTGCTTCCAATGTGGAATTTGCCTGACTTGACAGTTTGAATGATAAGCGAGAGGAAGAGCCGGTGTTCGTACAATAGCAGGAAGATGACAACGGGAATTTTAAGAGGTGCGGGGTCACACATTTGTGCCAAGTCATCATCAGCCTGCTGGTGATGACTATTTTTCCCTTTTTTGTGGGGGAAGGGGGCAGCACGACAATGCAACTTCCTCTGTGTATCTTTTCTGTTCTAGTCAATAAAAAGACATTTACAAAACCAGATATGCTTAGCCAAGAAATTGTCACGTTCCGACAACGACAGTGGCAGCTGACGAGTGGGAAGGTAGGAAGTGGTAGTGCATCGCCAAGGAGGTGACAGAGGCGTTGGTGCAGGCAGAAGATTTATTAACAGAAAGCGCGGGTCCAAGATGACACGGACCCGGTAAAAGGTTTGCAAAACAAAAGTGACAAAAACAGCAAGGCTAGTGGGCGGGTGGCGGCAATTCACCCAACCACACTAACAAACAAAATAAAAGGCACACGAGGGTGCAAAGCAGCATACGATGCGGTGCATACAAACAGACGCGATCGTGGCTGGACAATTCTCGGGCGAAGCAACTCACGTACTGAATTAAAGTTCAAGGTACGGGCCAGGCGCGAGACGACATATCTTCCGACGCTGGGTAAGTGCCAGCGTCGGGTTTAAATATCCAACAGTCAGGGATGAGGGAATTGACAGCAGCTGGCGGACGTCAGGAGTGGAGGCCCCGCCCCGCTGTCAACTCGCTCATGACAGTACCCCTTCCTCAACGGACGCCTTCTGGCGGCCCATCCGGTTTGGACGGGTAAGCCTCATGGAATGTCCTCAGGAGCGACGGGTCCAGGATCCAGGCTCGGGGGACCCATTGACGATCCTCCGGTCCGTAGCCCTCCCAGTCGACCAGGTAACTGGCGCCGCGAATCCAGGATCTCCTGCACTGTGTAGACCTGGGGGGGGGGGGTTGTATTCCACCGGTTTGATGAGTGATACATGGAAAACCAGGTGAACTTTCATGGAGGCGGGCAGCCGGAGTCGGACCGCGACCGGGTTGATGATGGCCTCCACGGCGAATGGGCCCGCGAATCGCGGCCCCAGTTTGGGAATAGTCCCGGCCAGCCGTAGGTCCCTAGTGGACAGCCAGACCCTCTGGCCCACCTGGTAAGCCGGCGCGGGACGGCGATCCGCAACCTTCTGAAGAGCCATATATGGCTCGCGAGCCATAGGTTCCTTACCCCTGGAATAGGAGTTGCTTATTGTGATCAGTGATTAGTTTCCAGTGAAGCGATTAACTGTCAGATGTCAACAATCAAACTGGCTTTTCTGCCCAACTTGCTTATTTGGGCGGGAAGCTTTTTGGTCAGAAACTTTGGTGAAACCCACTGTCGTTTGATTGGCCATGACAGAAAAAGTAGGTACGCTACAGTGACCTATATTCCACCGCGATTGTTTCTGTCCAGTGAAGCGAGCACACTCTGTACTCGCAGTCGTATATCATTGCATTTTTGTGAACTACGTAATGGTTTTTGGTGAGATTTTCCATGCTATCCAGTTTATAATGACGTATTACACGTTTCCCTCAATGCTGGTTCTTAAAATTCCCAAAGACGACAATGAGAAACGGGGGGGAAAAATGATTGAAGTTTACGCTCTTTTTGCTGACACTACAGTTTATAAAGATGAGTAAGTTGTATTTTTATAATTCACAGAAGTGGTGAATATATATTTTCTCCATAACTGCCAAGTTACAAGCAAAAAGAAGCATTAGCATATATATTTATAGAGCTTGCAATTTATATTTAGAATTTTTCTCGTAGTTTTCTGTTCTTGTTTAGAATTTCTAAATCTTTCCAATGGTACCTTACTCGTTACAATCTGCGAGAAATTAAGAAAGTTATGATTGTTTAAACTGTAATTGTAATGATATGAGCAAATCGTATTTGCATGTTCTACTAGTGATGCCTGGCTATAGACCAAAGGAGCATGCGCGCTGCTGGAAGTCAGTCTGATGAGAGCCTACGAGAGCTACACATGCCTAATAAAGAACCTAAACTCTATCCAGAAGTTGTATCATTTACCGAACCCGCTTACACAAAGCAACACAGTAATAAAGAGCTCGGTCACAGATTTTCATTGTTTTAACTGTGAAATTACAAGCAGAAAATACATATATACAGTAAAGTCTCGTTATATCGATATCGGATATATCGATAGTCCCGGTTATATCGATACTATTTCTATGCACGCAGGGAGAAAATTACATGCAAACAGGGTCGGACGAGACTTTACTGTATTTCGAAAATTAAACATTCCTTTATTTCCTTATTACTTGTCACAGAACAATAATCTATACATCATTTGAAAGCTATTTAAATGTACTTTAATATGGTATTAGGAAATGTGTGATGAATTATTATTGAATTTTTTCACATCCCTCGAAGAAGCAACAAATAAGAGATTCTACTCTTGCTTTTGGGAAGGCCTCGAAAGACTTATTGACTAGAACAGAAAAGGCGGAAAACGGTTGGCGGAGCAAACAATTAAAAGAAGCACAAGGAGACTTTGGGGCGGGGTGGGTTGTTCGTGGGGGCCTTTCATCTCAACGGGGAAATGGATTTGATGGGATCCGGTGACGACAGCGTCAAGACCAGCCAGCGGCTCATCGTTGTCGCACTGCTTCACAACGTCGACCAACACGTTGCGTTGCGTCGACTAAGCAGGCGAACGGCTGCTTATACAAACACTTACCCTGTTTAACTCTCATTGGGTTGTAGGTCGGTGGAAATCATGAAGACAAGATGAGGAGCTGCGACGTCACTAACACGCGACAACAAAGCATTCCCGACACGTGTCGCGTGGCGATGACGCAACACGTAGCTCTTGTCGCAGGTGGCCCTCTTCCGACGCAATGAATTGGATTGGATTTACCTTTATTAGTCTCGCAGTGGAGAAATGTACATTTCACAGCAGCAAAGGTTTGCAAGGAAGAGGAATGGAAAGAAAGATGTAGAAAAACAAAATGCAGGTGCTGCTGGAAAGAAAGCCACTCTTGAGGCGCCATCTTGAAGTAAAAAAAACAAAATATGACAGCACAAAGACGCAGAGTCATTCATTCTTAAGCACTTTCTGTACCCTCTTTGTTACATGAAGCAGTTCTAGATGAAAGAGGAGAGGATCAAAACGTCCTTTTCACCAGTGGATCAGGGACGTCATGGTGGAATGTGCACGTCTACTATAATCTAAATGTTGAAAGCAAACACAAAGCTAGAACATCCATTGACGAAAAGAGATTGTCTCACATCTCCTGGCCAATGTAAATCCGCTTAAATTCCACGGCGCGACGGTTCCACATACGCATCGGCGCTCTGATCTTACACTCCTTTCTTCTCATTACGGGCTCCTCAAGCCACACATCCATCCTGCAGCAGACTGCAGTCCGACAGCACCAACCTTTCCGCTGAACAAAGTGGGGCTGTGAAGATGCTGCCCATTACAGACGCAAAAAAAGCACAATTGCCCCAGAGCTGTCCTGCGATGACAGTCAAATGGCACCGACATTCCTCCCAATCAAAAACCGTACTGGCATATTTGTGCTGCCGAAAATGCGCAACTGTTCAGCACAGTCTCCTCGATGAATGTCGTGGCCAGAAATGTGGATTTTTTTTTCTGGGAACAAGGCGCTGCAAAGACTGGCGCCTGACTGTTTCTGACTTTCAAAACTTTCACACTTAGCAGGATACGTTTTTCTGCGGGTGAGCAGCAGCAGCCAGACGCGCCACCGTTCACTCAACCCGGAAGTACCACACACCACTCACTCAAATCTAAAATGGTCATCGGTTTTCGAGCTCTCGCAACAGCGACACACCCACCCGATGGATGGTTCGAAAAGCTGCTTCGGAGTTGGCTGATGAGCTGATCATCTGAATCATGCATGTTGCAGAAGAGACGGAAAACCAAGATTGCAGTGGCCCTCCGATGAAGACCAGGGCTACCAACCTGGGTGATACATGTTTTGGAAAGGACACATTACTTGAATAGTGTCCTTATTGTGTGTCATCCTTCAACATGAATGCTGTTCACTGGTGAGGAAACAATGGTTGTCTGAATGATTTCTCACAACAGAATAAATATTAATCTGCATATTGAAGGAAATAAATACATTTAGTTAGCCATTTTAAACATTGTAGGATGAACATTAAAATAGTGAGGTAATCAGTATCAATGGTGCTTTGTTTTCAGTGGATGGATTAGGGAGCAGATGTGGAATGTGTGTCGGAGTTATATTTTTGCAGGCACGAGGGGGTCAAGGGGTCAGCTGATTCTCATCACCCAAAGGAGAAGAAAAGTTACGACCTGACCAATGCTGCAGGGAGGAGTTGGACGGTTACAACATAAACCAACGGCGACTTGGCAGAAGCAACTTGAGACGTCTCCGCGAGATCCTGCCAGAAGGATGACGACATCAGAGGAGAGGGATCCAATCAACTGCTGATTTCTTTGTTTGAGCCAAATTTGAATATGCATGTAGTACCCTACAGAAAAGGGACCCTGTCTCTGTCTGCCAGTCTCAGTCTCACCTGATTTTGAGGGCACACAAATATTTTCTGTGTCAAGAGCTGAAACCCAGAATTCTGCATTAAATCAAATTGTTTGGAATAAATCATCTGTAAGTAACTTGCCGGCTTCTTTCGTGATCTCTCTCACAACGAACATGCCAATTGTTAGGTTGCACCGTTGCACAATAAGGTAAATATTTAATTCCGTTCATAATATTTACAATTCTCAAATTAACTGTTAATGCTAATATTAGCTCGTAATATTCAAACCTTACAGTATATCTCGAGCACGCCGTGAATATTTGCATTTTCAAATGCAAAATCGTACAAAAGTCTTCCAAAGAGTCCCATCCCATCGCTATTTTCGAACGGGGCTATGGCCCACACAGCAGCGACTCTCTCAATTGCTTTCGCCATATCAGCTTGTCAAGTTGGAGCCTGTTTCTGACCATTTTCTTCAACTTCAACGCTAAATTTCTTTTTCTTTTTTTGTCTCTTTGCTGCGGATACCCAAAGATCTGGCGTTCAGCTGTATCGGTCAGCTTGGAAGAAGTTCTAAATCATACGGGTAGCAATACGATACCAGTACGGACAACCCAACTTTGAGTTGTCCGTACGATGTGTTGGTAACCACAAACAGTGAAATGAAAGCAAAGTGCATCGCTCATTCGGACGTGCTTGCCACCTCGCCGTATCAGATGATGCAACGGTTTGACCCCGATAACTCGCAGCCCGGCAACGCGTACAACAATTTTGACCAGCAGGGAGCATCTCACTGTCGCACAGCGAACACGACTGGATTTCCTGAAACCAAAAATCTCTGAGATGGATAGGAAGAGACATTTCAGGCAGAAGGAGGAACATGATCGTCAAGCTGCCGAAAGACATTTTGATGAGGACGATCCTGTCTACTTACGCAAGACGGCAGGAGAGCACCCCAAATGGATCCCTCTGGTAGTGACACAAACCGACTGGAGCGGTGTCATACCATGTGCAAGGTGAGACTGACCAGGTATACAGGCGCCATGGAGACCAATTGCGCCCTCAATACCCAACGGACATCTTAGATCCTGGACATAAAGAAGCAATTCAGCCAGGCGAGCAGGACAGAGACCTTGAGAACCAGAGTTTGCAGTACCTTCACCACCAGCTTGTGCACCGGGCCCGCCAAAGCCAAAGAGACAGTGGTTTGAGACGTTCAGGACATGAAGCACAATCCCCATTCACGTTCCATAGATTGAATGTGATGTAATTGAAAGATGTTCAGATTGAGTTATTTGAGAAATTGTTATGCGGTATAATGTGTAAGGTCGTGTGAATATAGTAATCTAAATTCATGTTAATGCTGATTGGAATTATAGTTAAGACATTGTTGATGTTACCTTAAAGCTAAAGGGGGAGGTAATTGTAGCATATGTCACACTGCTACGACGAACATGGCGGCACAATAAATATGTTGACAAAGCAAGTCTTCTCCTCTCGTTCCTTTGGACATAACAGTAATGTGGTGTATTAACCACTAAAGTTAATTGTGGGTCGTTTGGATACTTGGAGACCTTGCATTTGTTCTCGACTGCGCTTGCGTGAAATGTTCTTCCTTTTCCCATTTTTGCTTGCGCAAGAAAGTCACGGTCGATATAAATATAATAATCAAAACGCATGTCTCTGCTCTGTCATAGAAGACACCACTGCAGTTATTCAATCTGGCCATCCACACCAAATGAAAGCAGTGCTGAGTAATTCAACATTCAAGCAAACAAAGCAACCCCAAAAAGTGGCTTTAATAGTGAATATTGGGGTTGACACAACCCGCAACACGTCAGAAAGAAAAACTCGTCATCAGTCACAGTGAAGTCATGTAGTCGAGCTCGACACCGGGAACATGAAACCAAGCGTGGAATGGCTTCTCCTCATTTTGCCAGATCTCCAATCACAATCCATGACACGATGACGTCACACGGATACGGTCATGGAACGATAAAAAGACAAGGCGGGGAAAACAAAAGTAAGCAGAAGCCTTGACGAAAGAAGGAATGATTTCCAAAAGTAATTTCCGTCGTGTCTTGGTTCCAGCAAACAGAACCGTTTGTGGGTTTGGAAAACACCTTATCTTGGAGGCGACAACATTGATACCTTTACTTTTTTCCAGGTGTTTGGTCTTGGGGGTCCTTGTTCTGGCCGAGGCCGCCATCGGGGGGAGGCGGCTAGCACGAGACGTCTCATCGCAAAGACAAAGGAAGAAACGCTTCCGCTGCCCCCCACCCCAGCAAGATCACACGCACCGATTTATTATTGCGCTTGTTGGACAAGTCAAATAAGAGTGGGACGTCGGCAACAAAGAGTCGCCCGCAACGACCCAGGATAAAATTGCTCGCTTTAAGCGCTTGGATACGTTGTTGCCGCATCTTCATAGACAAGCTTCGCTTGACTTTGGGCGGAGGTGGGAAGAAGCTGCCAATGTGTGAGTTTTCTTCTAAATAAAGAAGGTGGAGATGGGGCCTCCTCGCCACATTTCAAGCGAGACCAGCACAAGCGTCACACAGGAGCAACTGAGCAATCGGTCCATTCATCCACCTGTTGGTTTAGCGGCATTGACGCACTCGCGTTGGTTGCGGTCACATCCTATACCGCCGCGACTGGCATCTCAAAGAAACGATTGCACCCCCCTTTCACCGGCCATCGCCGAACCATGAGCTATGTTACGTAGCTCAGTTTGTCCCGAAGTTAGACGTCATGCCTTTCCCCAGTTTATTGCTCTGTTCTCTTCTAAAAGAAGTAAATAAAGGACGCAGCGCTGTCCAATCCCTGAATTGGAAGCGAAGAACAGTCAACGTCACAGGACGGGGGGAGTGGGGTGGGATTGTCAGCTTTGCCAGGTGCAAGGCTACTTTTCTCTCGAAAACTAAAACGCAACAGTAACATTTTCAAATGGGAACGCCGCTCATGGCCGAGTCAAAAGGTCGAGTCCGGTGTCATTTTGGCCGTCAGAGGGGGCGACCCTTGACGTGAGCGGCATCGCCCGCCTGCGCCGGAGGCTCTGACGCTCGTTTCTCTTCCGGCCGCCTGTGGTTAGGAGACGAGCTTCCCGGAGTCGCCGCGACCCAGGCTGGCACTGCTGGAGCGGCGGGAGAGCAGCGCGTGGCGGCGGCGGAGGGCGACGTCTCGTTGGAGCAGCCATGCTGGAGCAAAACTTGAACGCAGCCTCTGCTCCCGACCCCACTGGCCATCATCATGGCCGTCTGGCCCTGGCGGTCCCTGGCCCTCGCGTCTATTCCGTACTGTGGGTGGAGAAATGACGTCGTGTCATGCCGGGACCTTCTTGTGATTGTTCTGATTTAAAGTGTTACTTATTTACAACGAGGCATCCGTCAAACGGGGAAGAGGAGAAAAAGAAGAAACAAACGCACCCAGATGAGCAATTGTGTCATAACCACGTCGCCCAGCTGGCAGGCGGCGTGCAGGGCGGTGCCGGTGGGGGTGGGCCGAGCGTTGATGGCCTCCTTGCTGCTGTGGGCCAGCAGCAAGAGGAGGCGCCCCAGGTCTCGCTCGGTCACCGCCGAAAGCAGTCGTGCCGGCATGTCGTCGTCCGCTGGCAGCTGGAGTGGCGGCAAAAACGCCCGCTGTTCATACTTGGCGCGAATCCACGACTCCCTCTCCTCGCTTTCAAAGGAAAGAAAAACAAAGAACTTGTGCCTACTACAGCAATCTTCGAGGAGTAGGCTGGAAAAGGGGGGCACCCTCTATTGCAAGCCAATCCCACAAAGACGAAATACAGCCAAACCTCAGGTGGCAAATTTAATTTGTCGTAATCAAACCCAAGCGTCTGCCAGCCAAGGTCACCCTATGAAACAAATGCAAAGGCAATTCGTTGCCCAATGTCCTACCGACCCGATTTTGATTGTGTCTGCCCAAAAATAAACACGCCGCGCATCAAGAAAGTTGTGAAAAGCCGTTTGGTGCCGATGAAAAGTGCAAGGCCTTTTCATCAACACGAAAAGGCCGAAGCAAAACGTGGCCGCCGGTTACCACAATGTATCTGAAAAGCTACACTGCATTGCCGCGTGCATTTTTGGCGAGTCTCGCTCCTTCCCCCACAAAAAAACACAAAGCAAAACAATCAATCAGCAAGGCTGCACCTGAAGTAATGACGTTTGAAAGGCTTCCCTGTGTGAGGGCGAGCACGTGCACCAACCGTGAGGCGTTGGGGGTGGGCTTGGCCCTGCCCAGCGTGCGGCCCTCCCAGATGCCGTTGGCCGTGTGGTTACCGATAGCGGACAGCACTTGCGTGAGCTCCCCCGGCCAGTCGTCCAGGTCGAGCGAGCGCACCCGGGACAGGTGTGTGCCCAGGTTCCGGTGGATTCCGGAGCACTCGATGCAGATCAGCGCACCCAGGTTGAGACTGGCCCAAGTGGGGTCTTGCGGGGACAAAAGCGTCAAAGCGCGCCTATTTCAACACATTTTGATTTGACCCCATGGGGCACTGTGGCAATTTTTCACAATGACAATACAGTGATACCTCGGTTTACGAAACCTTTGGCTAACGAACTTTTCGGTCTACAAACGTTAAATTTCTGAAAGATCTACCTTGACATATGAACTATTTTTCGCGATACACACAGAGCGCCACAAAGAGTGATGTGTCGTTCGCGAACGAGCCCGTTCTCCTAACAAGAAAATAGCATCCGACTTGTTTTTAATCCTCCATTCCCTGCCCCCAGTCTTCGGTTGAAGCCACGTGATTGGTCAAGAATGCAGCAGTGAAGGGGGGGGGGTTAAACATTAAAGAGACAGGCAGACGACAGAGAGAGTGAGAAAATGGATAGAAAACAGTGAAATTTGGACTCGTTTCAACTTTGATAGTTCAAAGGCAGTGTAGACTGCAAGGTTAAAATATCCCATCAATCAGGCTCCACAAATTACCCGCATAAGCCATCTGTACACTTGATGCAAAAAGCTACCAACCCAGCTAAACAGAACACAATTGATGAGGAACAAGGTAAATCTATTTCAGAGAAAGCACCTACAAGGGTGTTTTAGGCTGATGAAACCGGTCACTAGTCCATCAAGCCATCAACGACCATCACAAAGGTAAATAAAACGATTTTATTATACAGTACAGTTTATTTCTTTAATTATAATACCATAGCACATTTATTATACATAAAATAAGATATATTTTGTGTAGTTTTAAGGCTTATAAATTTAGAAAGTAGAAAATTATGTTTTATGGGAACCTGGGAACGGATTATTCTCATTTTAATGGTTTCCTATGTGAAATTAATTTTTGGGATAAACACTTTTCACCTTACTGTCTGGGAACCAATTAAGTTCATAAGCCAAGGTATCACTGATCATTTAAAAAAAAGAGGAATTATCATCATAACATGTGACATGACTTATTTTGGTCATGTTCAAAAATGAAGAATTCGGTTCAACAGCATTGGAATTTTTTTGAAGGAGAAAAGCTGGACCTGACAAAGGGTGAAATGCTCCGTGAGAGCCTTTCCAGATCAAATGTCGGAAAATTCCTCCTGAACCTGATTTGTACCGACAATCAGCCCAACGAAAAAAGGCTTGTTTTTTTTTTCCTTGCTAACGGCTGTTTTATCTCGAATCACGTCGCGAGCGCACGAACACTCACTTGGCGCTTGGCAGTCCACGCACAGATTGTTGCCTTTGGTGTTTCGGATGGCCTGAAGTGCCACTGCCTCGCTCTGGCTGCTGCGTCGCGCCTGCACGGGAAAACAGACGCACAAGTGCAGGGCAGGGTGGGGCTCAATGAAATAGTGGCTCAATTCTGTTGACGCTCTCGTGAAGACCCAGGAATTATTTCATCGAGGATTCCAATGACGGGCAGTGCTCATGGCCTCCAATAGTAGTTTTGGTCAACCAATCTCGAAGAAGAACAATTGTTCCTGGTTTGTAAGGACTGCGTTGATCCCAACCCAGTGCCTACCCTACAAGTGGACAAGCGTGCCCACCTTGTTTCTGCCACTCTCGCACGACTGCAGGCTGGCCAAGATCTGACTCTCAATGGCCGACACCCACGAGTCCCTCTCTTCCGGACTGGGAGCCTCAAAGTGCCACGTCTGACCCGTAAACGACACGACGAGGAAGTCAGCGTTTTCTTCGTCTGAAAGACAAATGGTGCGGCAGTTAGTGAGCTGTAGCCATTTTTGCCCGCGGACGTCAAACAATGGTCAGCGCAAGCTGGAGGACAAAGATGAGGACCAAAATGAGGACGGAGTCAAACAGAGGAAAGCTCAGCACCAATGTTACCTGTCCTGTTAATGTTTCTCAAGCTACCAAAGTTCTTTAGCTTCCACATTTTGCGCTTGGCTGCGGAGCAACAGACAAACACAGAGGCAGAAGACAAAGCAAAGAGAGACAGAGAGCACAGAGGTTAAGAATGGGCGGAGAAAGCCACTGTCCGTTGGCAAACATTTGAGTGAACGGCCGAGCTGGGGCAGTCATTTTTGGGACAGGAGGTACCATTTGTCTCCACCCAGGGAGACAAATGGGTATTCGCAACTCTGAGCTGGTTCCACAAAGTGCCGGCGGGGCATCGAATGGCCAATGAGAGCCAAATCTCGGCTACTCTCCTGCCCCAACGGATCGAGACGCATGGAGAGGTGGCCGAGGGCGCCCAATTACCTTCGGCCTGCCCAACGACCGCATCTCCTTTTTGATTCATGCTTTTCTTCCTCCTGGTTTTCTTGCGGTCACTCACGGGTGATGACTGGCCGCTGTCTTTTCCGAGAAATGGTCCAGATGCCTTCTCTTGGCCATCTGACAAGAGAGAGTCAGTCAAATCTTTTATCACCAAAGTTTTTGGGCAGAGGTGGCAAACAACAAAGAAGGCGCAGCTCCACTTGGGAATTAGACTGCCTTCGTTTGGAGAGAGAAAAAGAAGCTTGCCATGCATTTTTTTTGTGTGTGTCTTGACACCTCCCGGATAGACTATGTATTGCAATTCACTTCTCCTTGGTGTCCCTCAGAAACTTCTCCACAAACTTCAACTCTGCCAGAATTCTTCAGCCCGGATCATCACCAGAACCTCATCCTTTCACCACATCTCCCCCGTCCTCCAAGAGCTCCACTGGCTCCCGGTCAAATATAAAATCAACTTTAAATTTCTTCTTTATACATTTGGATATATTGGATATTGGATTTGCCTTTATTAGTCTCACAGTGGAGAAATTTACATTTCACAGCAGCAAAGTGATGAAAGGAATGAAAGTTTAAAGCTGTCCATAACCCCCATACCTATCTGACCTTCTTCAAATTTTATTCCCTCTTCTTCCCTTAAATCCTCTTCCTCCCCCCACCTCTCTGCGCCCCCTTCCCCCGCCCCCCCTCCGGCCCGTCTCAGCACGATGGGGGACAGGGCTTTCAGACTCTGGAACTAATTTCCTCCCAACATTCGTAACATCGATTCTCTTCCCACCTTCAAATCCCATCTCAAAACCCACCTATTTAAAATTGCATTTTCTGTGTACATCTTTCTCTTGTTTCTATTTATAATTGTATTTTATTAATTGTATTCTATTTTGTGATTGTATTTTATTTATTATAGTACCTATGCTTGTCTGTGACTGTAAAGTGTCCTTGATAGCTTTGAAAGGCACTTCAAATAGAATGTATTATTATTATTATTATTATTATTATTATTAGCCATCTATGATTTGTGTCAATGATTTGGCCAGGGTATTCATCAAGGGGGAGGATCTGCTGAGCGGCTGCGCCTTCTCGTCAGGAAGAGTATGCGAGTACTGTTTTTGATTGGGAGGATTGTCAGTGCCATTCAACTGTCATCGCTGGACACCACAGGGGCCATTGTGCTTTTTTTGCGCCTGTCATGGGAAGCATTTTTACAGCCCCGCTATGTTCAGCGGATAGGTCGGTACTGTTGGACTCTCTGTGGCTGGATGGATGCTTGCCCGTGAAGAGAAGAAAGGAGCGTCAGCGAAGAGTGCCGACGCGTATGTGGAACTGTCGCGGCATGGAATTGAAGCGGATTTACGTGGGACAGGAGATGTGAGAAAGTCTCTTTGCGTCAATGGATATTACAGCTTTGTGTTTGCTTTCAACATTTAGCTTGTAGCAGACATCATTTCACCATGACGTCCCTGATCCACAAAAGGACGCTTTGATCTTTCCTCTTTCATTTACAACCGTTTCATACAACAAAGAGGGTTCAGAAAATGCTTAAGATTGAATGACTGTCTGTGTCTTTTGTCTTTTGTCACGTTATTTGTTATTTCGTTTTTGACTTCAAGATGGCGCTTTGAGAGGGGCTGCCTTTCCAGTCTTACTTTCATCACTTTAGTGCGGTGAAATGTAACTTTCTCCACTTCGAGACGAATAAAGTCTAATCCAATTCCATTCCAATGTATTTGTTGTTAATTTCCAACATGTAATTTGTTTCACGTTAACTTTGACAGTAAGCTTCAATTGTTGACTATTTCTTGAGGTGCAGCTTCCTGCAAAGCGAATTGAATTCACCTGACAGCCACAGTCCAGTTGGAAGTTGCAAGTCAGGGTGAAAAATTTCAACCAAAAAAGTTCAACAATAAATCAAGTCCTCTGCCATTCGATCTTTGGTCATGTAGAAATGCCCTGCCGCCATTTGTGATACAACAGGAAGACAGAGAGGTTCCTAATACCTGCGCTGGTGCACTCAGCGGCTGCTAAATCCTTGGTGAACCCGTTGATGCCGGAGGAGGCGGCGGCCATAGGCACGGACCCCACAGCCGGCAAGGGGCCCACCGGCGCCACGGCTCTCGGAGGACGCTTGCCGGGAACCTTGACTGTCACGCGCAGCAGATCCATTTCTTTGCCGTGCACGTTTTGCATGTAGTCCTGAAATCCACAATGCAGTATTCAGCCATTTTACTTTGTTTTGTCAAATATAGACAGGTGCATGCATAATACGTGTACAGGGAGAAGAGAATAAAGAAAGTGGAGGATTAAGTACTTGGGGTCAACTGTCCAGAGTAATGGAGAGTGTGCAAAAGAGGTCAAGAAGCGTGTCCCGGCAGGCTGGAACAGCTGGAGAAAAATGTCAGGTGTGATGTGTGATGAAGGGTTTCATCTAGGATGAAAGGAAAAGTGTATATAACGGTGGTGAGACCAGCCATAATGTTTGAACTGGAGACAGTGCCACTGAAGAAAAAACAGGAAGCAGAGATGAAGATGTTGAGGTTTTCTTTGGGAGTAACCAGGTTGGATAGGATCAGGAATGAGGACAACTCATATTAGAGGCTTTGGAGAGAAAGTCAGAGAGGGCAGACTGAGATGGTTTGGACATGTCCAGAGGAAAGAGAGTGACTATATCGGGAGAAGGATGCTGAACCTTGAACGGCCAGGCAGGAGACTGAAAGGCAGACCTAAGAGCAGCTTCATGGATGTTGTCAAAGAGGACATGAAAGTAGCTGGTGTGAGAGAAGAAGATGCACAAAACCAGGTTATATGGAGGACACTAATTCGCTGTGGAAGATGCATAATATGTGTATGTACGCACCCACGCACGCACATTTTTGTCTTTTAAAAGGGGTCGGAGGGCTGCGGTTGTGTGCAGTGTTTTCGACAATTCGAATGGCCGCCGACATGATCACTGCAGGCGAACGTGTCAATTTTTGAGAATGTTAAGGTGAGCAAAACACAGATGCACCGTCTAGGCGGTGTCTCCTTACACTGGAGCTGGAGTGGTAGTAGAGCGAGCCATTTTTGGACAGAGTGACATATTTCTTCTTCCACTCCTTGTTCAGAGAGCTGCCACTCCTCTTCCACAGGATGCTCTGCGCAAAAACAACAAGCCCAAGTGGGCCATCTCTTTGTTTTAGGGTGGGTCACGGCGACAGAACAAAAAGCATGCTCGCAATAGAAAAGCCAACTCGATTCCAATGTCCAATAAAAGACAACCATGGGTCAACCGGGACATCGAGAGGCACTTCCTCGCACAGACGCTCCGAGAAGAACTCCAACATTCTTTTTGGAGTGATTTCTCCACATCTGGGGGTCACCAATGCTTTGGAACCAAGGCAGATCCTTTGAAGCCCAATTCATGGTCGGTCATGACGGCGCCGCTGTTCTTAGCTGAACTCGGTTTAAACATTTGGAGAGCTGCCGACGTTTCAAACATTTTTATCGGCGACGTAAAACGGTTATAATGGATTATTCAATGGATGGTGGTCATCCGCTCAATGAGTGCTGGTCATATCGTGCTGTTTTAACGTCCGGATCACAGGAAGCCAATCGATGACACGCGACACATCGTAGTCGAAAACATTTCCGACGCGACCGCCACTCGTCAACGTTCATTTTGCGGCCGCGCGGAAGCCGAATGGCAGCTGACTTTGGGAGAGGGGCAGGATGGGCCCCCGGACTGAAAGAGACAAAGCTTGGCACCAACCTGTTTGATGGGAACGGCTCGAGTGGCGCTCGCGTCTCCTTTGGCGTCAGCGGCTTGCTTGTCAGAGTCTCGGTTCTGAAAAAAAAAACCAAGATAAACAACCGTTGGAGTATGAGCTATGCCCTTGGAACCTGCCCAAAGCACGACACGTGAACACCGCTGGCATGAAATGAGGACAAAGGAATGAGATGGCGGTGGTGGGCGGACTGACCTTGAAGAGCGAGGGTCTTCGGGGGACCCTTTTGAGGGAACGTGAGCTGCCGCCCCCATCCCCGTGCACCACCCTTGGATCCCTGTGACCGAGCACGGGGGTGGAGGGGAGGGAGCAGGCTTCGCTGCCGCCGCTCACCCTGTCACTGACCTGGGTGGAAAGGTCAGAGGGTGTGGCGGCAGACCATGAGGATGGAGACGCTGAAGGTGAAATGCCACGCGCAACCCCGAGATCTGATGGGCAAAGTACGAGACAGCGGCAAGGCAGGGCCAAACGGACCCACAATAAGGGGAATTTGTAAAACTGCAAACGCATGCGGGTCAACTGCGTTTACGCTTGCAATTTTGTCAGCACCTCCAAAAACATAATTTTGCCGCTGCCCCACGATTTAACTTTCAAAGTGCAGCAAAACTATTTGCCTCAGATCGGCCACTTGGCAAGTGAGTTGCAGATCCCCTCGAATAGTGGCGTGGCTCGAGTCTCGGGTTGGAGCGGTTTGGGTAAAAAGGAAAAAAAAATGAGGGTGCGGGACATCGCGCCATGAGGGGTTCCAACCTGGGCGGGGAAGGAGGTTGATCCCGGCGTGGAACTTCCGGAATGACTGGGAGAGTTGGGGAGAGACTTGCAGGCCTGCAGCGCCGCCTGCTTCTTCTGGGCCACTATTTTCTGGGCAGCTGGAGAATAAAAACCGCGGGGAGGTGTTTCGGAGGGAAGACTGAAGCAGCGTTTGCCGGCTCGGCGGACGCGGACCGGCGTCCGGACTCACCCTCTGAGAACACCCGATCCACATTGAAGCCATAGGTGGCGCAGGTTTCGTAGAAGAGCGAGTGCCGCACGTCGATACACAGCTGGCGAGCTCTTTGTTCCTCAATCACGCGTGGGTTGCTGCTGCTGATTTTATCTAAACATTCATGCCCCCCCCCAAAAAAAAAAACTACAATCTGATTCACCGTCACATGTGCGGGCCAGGAGACCGCTATGTTTTGGTATGACATAGTACTGCTTTTACAAATGAAGTTATAAAATCCAGATTGGAGAAGAACAAAATAGCAGAACGGTGCGGGTGCAAAAGTGGTTCTGCTCAACAGACAAATGTTTATGAGTTTAGATGGCTTCCTGCGATGTCAGCTGGAATGTATGCAGCAGGCCCGAGAAAATGCCAACGCCTTGGGGTGACGCCCGCCCACCCTGGATATCATCACCACCAGTGAAATGAGGAAAGAGCAACTCGGAGGGCTCAGCAAACATGGCAGAGCAATCAATGGACCAGCATTGCATTGGCATGATGGGGCAAGCACCCGCTTGCCAATGGGGAAACGGTGAAGGGGCGGGAATTGGCAGATGGCGTCGAGCATCCACCCCCTTTCCACCGAATGCCCGCTCTCACCTTGAGTTCCGACAACGATGACGGGGACGTCCAGACGGAGCGAGCCCAGCTGGCTGTAGAGCTGGTAAAGCTCCTGGAAGCTGCCTTCGTTTTCCAGACTGAACACCAGAATGACGGCATCCACCCAGCTGCTGAACTGAAGAAGTGGCCGGATGATCAGACAAGGGTTGAGGGGCAAGGGGGCCTCCACGCCGCCGCATGGCTCTCCACAAACCTGCGCATCAGGTGGCCCGCATTCCTCTCGGATCAGTAATAAGTAACTCTGACCGTCCAACAGCACCTCCTTCTTATACCTGCCACCTGACGGAGACAAGTCGGCAAGGATCTCCCACACACACACACACACACGCACGCACACACACACACACACACACACACACCCCTTGAGATTTTGCTTCAGCAGAAATGTATAGCAGAAAGTCGCTCTGTGCTTGCCGTTGGCCTCAGAATGGCTGCAGCTTTTTTATATTGCCAGAATTGGGGAAAATGTGAAAACAACTCGGTTTGTTTACAATCGCATCAGTGCCAGTTGTGAAGAGGAACATGTCATTCCAAAAAAATACTAATAATAAATGGAGGCTGAAAGGGGATCGAGCATTTTTCCATTGCCTGGAATGACCTCAAAACTCATGTGTACCCTTTGGCATTTGACTAAGCATGTTTGGTGCTTTCCACCAACTTTGTGACATATTTATTGCTTCCTAGTTGTAGACATGACAGTGTCTTTGTATGCAGCGATGGCTGTTTGAAAGTGCTCGAGAATCGCAATGAGAAGAAAGGTGCGTCAGCGAAGAGCGCCTACGCGTATGTGCAACTGTCGCGGCTTGGAATTGAAGCGTATTTACGTAGGACAGGAGATGTGAGAAAGTCTTTTTTCGTCAATGGATGCTGCAGCTTTGTGTTTGCTTTTGTAAGCTTTTGTTAAATTGTCGGGATTGTCGGAGTTATATTCAGTGTTGTGCTTGTTTGTGTGATTGGTTGGAGGAGGGCAGGATGTGTTGCGTCCCCGGAAGAGGGTGTGTTCTGCCCACCCTGGCGAGTTCAGAGTTCACGAGACGAGAAGAAAACAAAAAGAAAAAGCTGCATTGAAACAAAGTCTCTTCTTCCTCGGTAATACTTGAAATAGAGCCATCCACACACAAGCAAAAATACGAACCCCTCAACTTCCAATTTGTGGCAGCAGTGTTGGGATGTTTTGTGGAGCTTTTTGACGATTTTTATGTAACAATTTTTTTGCTTGCGAACATCGTGGATTCTTGCGTTCTACTGGATAGCAGCTGCTAGTTGTTAAGTTGTATGAAATTTCCTGTAGTTTGAATTGTTCCCTACCTTCTTTTTGGACACAATTACTACTATCATTTGAGCTCACCATGTCCGATACTGATACTTCCATTAATCAATCCCCTGAAGTGGCTCATTCCACTGCAAATGGTAATCAACTAGGACGCCTCAATATTGATCAACGCAAAAGGGAAACGCCCACTAGCTGATGTTGAGGGGCAGAGCTCAGCTTGTCAAATAACAGCATCAGTCGACAACTTGGGGCCTGATAGTCATGACAATAAGAAGAATATTCACTCAGAACATGTGTCCCCCAACATCTTTTCCATTGTGAATTGCATTGAAATATCTGCCCTCCTTAACACCGGGTCCACGATTTCTATCATCGGTGAGTATTTCAGAGAATCACATCACTCCCAAAGGACCACAAAGTAGCGGCCTACTGTAAAATTAGTACCAACCGGCTATGTTGGTGTTCTGATGCTCAACCTTTCATCTGATGTTGTCGTGGCCCATACTCTCAGCGAGGAACAAAATGGAATGTCTGTCGTTCGTGTTCTTAACACAACAGAAGACATCGAGCTGTACGTCAGTCAACACCTTGGTGAGTTTCATTCAACCTCATATTCAAAAAAGAAGTGGTGAAAATGAAGACGGTGACTGCAACCACACCGTTCCAAAAAGTGGCTGCTGACATATTGGAATTGGCAGTCACCAGGAGTGGCAACCGATATGTGCTAGTAGTTCAAGATTATTTCTCTAAATACATCAACCTCTACGCCATTCCGAATCAAACATCAACAACTGTGGCCAAATGCATCTTTGAGAACTTCATCAGAGAACATGGGATCCAGGAAAATCTTCATACGGACCAAGGACGGCAGTTTGAGTCAGATCTAGTGAAACAACTTTGTGGTCTAAGGGTGAAGAAGACAAGGACCAGCCATATCATCCATAATGTGACGGTATGGTGGAGTGATTACACAGGACACTCATCGACCAGCTCGCCAAGACCCTTCTCCAGCAGTCTGGCCGCCTCAATCAGGCGGTCTTGGCCTATAACCCCAGCCCTCACTCCTCCACGGAATTGACCCCATTTTTCCTGACCCATGTTCGAGAGGCACGGATGCCAGTCAATGTCCTGCTCCCCTCCGATGTGCAGTCTTCAGTTTCCACACCTGCCACTCTAGCTGATTATGCAGTACAATTGACCCAAGCTATAATCTGCCTTCAGGTCTGTGTCTGTGAACAGGAATCAAGCTCATGTGTGCCAGAAACATCACTACGGTCTCCACCACACTCCTTATACCCCACGGGAAAAGCTGTCTCCACACTGGAAGGAGCCTTTTGTGATTCTGAAGTGTATTGGATCTACTGAAGAGAAATCTGGAGTGACCAACAAGATCAAATATCTTTTGGATCCACCCAATAAAGCTCAAACAGTGCACTACAACCGATTACGTCCTTTTCACTCTGATATAAAGACAGTGCCGTTGGATACAACATCAGCACCTGTGGGCCACACACCAAATATACCTCTGGCCATATCAACATTATCAGGTGGTTTACCTTGAAATAGAGCCATCACACACACACAAAAATACAAACCCCTCAATGTACACTCTTAAAATTTAGATTGTAGCAGATGTGCACATTTCACCATGACGTCCCTGATCCACTAGTGTAACTAGCTTTGATCCTCTCCTCTTTGATCTAGAACTGCTTCATACAACAAAGAGAGTGCAGAAAGTGCTTAAGATTGAATGACTGTCTGTGTCTTTTGTGTTGTATGACATTATTTGTTATTTATTTTTAGTTCTTGTTTTGACTTCAAGATGGCTCCGCAAGAGTGTCCGCCTTTGCACCAAGTCCTGTATTTTGTTTTTCTACTTCTTCCTTTCCTTTCATCACTTTGCTGCTGTGAAATGTAAATGTCTCCACTGCGAGACTAATAAAGGCTAATCCAATGCATAAAGGTTAATCCAATGAAATCCAAATATGCTGCAGTTGACTTGAAATGTGCACCACGAAATAAAGTTCCTCTTACCGTCGGCTTTCTCGAGCGCTACATAAGTGCCGGTGATGTATTTGGCCACCAGCGCCGACTTGCCACTTTTCACGCTTCCCAGAATGCCCTGAAAGAAATCAAGAGAAGATTCAAGATCGCCGGCACGCTCTCCACAAAGGCCTCTCGGCTACGCTCCAATCCACGACCTCAAATGCTGAGTTTTGGGATTTATCTTGCATTTGGGAACTTTTCTTAGTTGATTTTCTAGGGGATTTTACCCAGTCTACTGATGGCTTGCGGTCCCACAATCATCTGAAGCAGGATGCTTTTGCACATGATGACATCTGTTCTCATACAGGACCTTTGATTAATTGAAGTCAGAATAATATCCATACATTCATCCATTTTCCGTACCGCTTATTCCTCATTAGGGTCGCGGGGAGAGCTGGAGCCCACCCCAGCCGTCTTCGGGCACTAGACGGGGGCCACCCTGAATTGGTTGCAAGCCAATCGCAGGACACACAAAGACATACAACAATCACGCTACACTCACACCTAGGGACAATTTTGAGTGTTCAATCTGCCTCTCATGCATTTTTTGGAATGTGGGAGGAAACCGGACGACCCAGAGAAAACCCACGCGGGCCCGAGAGAACATGCAAACTCCACACAGGGAGGCCGGAGCGAGACGCGAACCGACGACCACTGCACTGTGAAGCCGGCGTTCTAACCACTACCCGGGCTACAAAGTTTGCCAACGGTCCAGGTGACCCGGGTTCGATCCTTGCTCTCACCCACACATGAGCAGTAATGTAGGTGTGGAGAAAAGGGTCGTCGAAGAGGAGTCACCTGAGCGTCAAGTTTAATTTTAGAAGACTTTACCAACTTGGATCTGTCATGATAATAGTACTAATCAATTATCTTTTGTTTGACAAAGTCAAAGGGATTATTCCCTCTGCTTCGGGGATGCCGTTTTTTGATTTTTAATGTTTTTTTTCTCGAAGATGTGCCATCGCAACATGTGGCCAACGGGGTTGCAGCGAAAGCCTCACCAGTCTCAGCTCCGGAAGGGGTCTGCTCAGGGTCCATTCCTGACTGTTGGCCACGTTCACTGCAGGTGGACATCCAGAGAGACAAAAAGAGTCAGCGAAGCTGCGATGTGACGTGATCTCTTTCGTCACGAGCGGCCCTCGCCGCAGTCTGCGTCAGAGGCACACGTGCGGCCCACTCAATGGCATGAATGACTGTGACCTGTCACAACAGCAGTGGGAGGGGGCGGCAGTGGCGTGTTGGGAGGGGGGGGGTTCCAAAACGCTGTACACAGGGCACAGAATAGACCAACAACCGTTTGTTCTCACAATCACACCCTCACGACAATTTGGAGCATTCCATCAGCCTACCCAAGCCCGTTTGTGGAATGTGGGAGGAAGCGAGAGTACCCGGGGAAAACCCATACCAGCAAATACTTGGGACACTGAGGGGTGGTGGGCTGGGGGCTTTTGGTTATTGAAGAACAAACAAAAACAGGCTTGGGAAAAATCAGAGAGAGGATGTGGACCCTTGTACACCCACATTCTCGGTTTCCTTTCAGTTGTGCAGAATAACTCATTTGCTTCCATTCCCGAATTGATTTGGGAATTGAAAATATGACGTAGAGCCCATTCCCAAATGTGTCCGATAAAGCACTGGCCAGACCTCTGGTAATGTATTTTCTCTTCCACAAGGGGCAGCATTTGCCTGCTTTCCATGTTAGCGCTTTGGCTATTAGCTATATAGAGTTTTGAAAGGCGCTTATAAATGAAATGTATTATTATTGTTGTTATCATCTAGCTATCTATTAGCTATGTAGCTATTTATTAGCTAGCTAGCTAGCTTTCTATTTGTAGTATTTGAGTTACTTCCGGGTTGAGTGAACGCTGGCGCGTGTGGCTGCCGCTGCTCAACCACAGGAAAAACGTATCCTGTGACTGTAAAGTGACAAAGTTGTGAAAGGCGCCTAGAAATGAAATGTATTATGATTATGATCATGATCATGATTATTATTATTATTATTAAAATCCATGTGGTGAAGCAGGAGCCCAAGATAGAAGCCTGCACCTCAGCACCGTGATGTCGACACGCTTTGAGTAAGTTTGATAAAACTTTGATTTCTCTCGGCGGCCAGTCACAGGCCTGAAATGCAAGAAGACCCAAGAAGCACGACTGCACACTATTTGCTCTTCAGTGAGGTTGATTCCTTTGGGGAGGAGGCCGGAGAGCAAGAAAAAAAAAACACACGGCAACAGAACATGAATCAGCTTGGAGCCTTCTTGCACGCAAGCACGTTTGTCTTTTTCTGTTCATTGACGGCAATGGCGTCCACATGGCCATCTCGATGTTGCAGAATAGCAAAGAAATTTGAATTGATTTTGTTCTGGCAATGCAACGTGTGTCACTCTCACTGGCACACAAACAATGACCCCCCCCTGTTTGTTCCCCGCCCATGTGTTTCATCAGACTCTCAGTCGTCCAGCTGGTTGCCATGGCAACCCTTCCACTCTCCTGAAACCACGCCTGCACGTGTGTGCATGAGCGGGCGTGCGCACACTAGTGTGTGTACTGGCATGCATCCGTCTGACGACTTGAGTCAATCCAAAATGTGTAAGCGTGCAAATGCACAATGAGTGAATGAACACGCACACATAAAATTGCGAAAGATTTCTCGCTATTCAAATAGTCGTGAGAAATAGAATGTGACGGAATGCGAGTGAACAGTTGGGCAGAGGGAAGGAAATACATTGCTACCACGAGAGAAAGGAAGCTCCTGAGGGTCAATCTCCCCCTTGATGTGAGTGACGGTACCTCGATGCAACCCTTTCAGCTCAACAAGCTCAAAATCGCTCCGAGCACCAAGACCCAGCTGCCTCACTCATGATAACAGGATAACATTATGATTCGGAGTATTGCTGGGAGCGCCAGTTTTGTGCGTATGCAGATTATCCCTCCAGCGACATGAAATCAGCCCACGCTCTGGGTGGGTTGAAGATGGAGCGGTCGAGACAATCGCATTGCACGTCCCCGTGCGGTTTGCCGGTTATCGGTCTGAATTAGCACCTTCTCGAGAGGAGCCGTGTCACCAATAAATGTCTTGCACGGACCGTTAATGAGACGGTGACGAACGGGGGCCTCCGCCATTGGAATCCGGAGCAGAGTTCCCGCCCTTGTCGCGAAAGGTGGAGGATGGCAAAAGAGTTGTGGTCGTTGCCGGACGGCCACCTACCTTCCTCCTCGCTGGAGTCCCTCTTAATGAAGACCTGAGCGGGCGACGTCACCGAGCCCACCGGGCCCGAATTGCTCTTGGTGAAGATCCCGCTGATGAATTTGAGCATCTTGCGGTCTTTGGAGGTGCCACGCTGGCCCAGCTGGGCCTCGCCGCTCCGTGCCAGGTCCTCGGAAAGGCTGCTCAGGTCACTGTTGTCCAGCGTGCGACTCTTCCCCTTGCGTGGGGCTTTGCCGGCCTGGGCACTCGGTGCGGGTAGAGAGGCAGAACCTGACTTGAGTCTGTTTTTGCGGGGCGTATCTCGGAGGTGCACGGAGGCCCCTCCACCCCCCGTCGCCTCATCAGGCAGGTTCCCCCACGTTCGGGTCCCGCCAGTCTCGGCCCAGGATGCCCTGCAAGAGCCTGTGCGATCGAGACTCTGGACAAAGGTGGGGCTGCGATCCCGCCCCTCCCCCGGGTCCCGGCCACGGGATTTAACGAGACTCGCGGGCCTCTGGCCCGCCGGATGGATAGGAAGCCTCGTTCTGGTCGAGGTGCCAATGACTTCAGGGGTCTCCGTCGGAGGGCTGCTGGTCCAAAAGGGAGGCCCGGATGGCTTCTCCGATTCGGCCAAGTCCGGGTCGGAATACCTTGGAGCCTGGGCCCTCTCAGGTTTTCGCAGCGGTTTCTCGCCGGCAGCTCTGGGGGCAGCAGCCTCTTCTGGTTCCCCGCCGTCGTCAACGGCTTCAGTTGCTTCCACTCTCTTGCCCCAAATGGGAGCCTCGCCCCGCAAGGTTTCTCCAGTCCCACTCGGACTTTTGGCTCCTTGCGGCCGGGGCGAAACAGCACGGAGCGCCCCCCTGTTTTCCTCCACCGCCTCTACCTTGACCAAGGTGAGGGAGATGAGGTAGGTGGTGCGTTGCTGCAGGGAGCCGCCTTCGCCCATGGGGTCCATCTTAGGGTGACGCGCGTCAGATGAGCCAAGAGGGGCTTAGCGCCCTGTGATCCGACAGTGCGACGTAGGCAAAAAACTTGTGGGTGAGGAAATCGGGATCCTCCTCACGCCGACAAAGGGGCGTTGGCCTCATCCATGCCCCAAATCTTCCTTTTTTCCCTTTGTTTGGGCTTTTAATTGAAACCTCAGAGAATCAAGGTAGCCCACCGCTTGCACGTCTCCCTTGTTCCTGCCAAGCCAACCTCTGCCTCGGCGCTCGGCTATCAAGGTCCCTCCGGCTCCACCAACACAGACCTTGTGGCGCTCGTCCCCGTGGCTTCGGTTGAGCCAAAAAAAGTTCCGCTCACGACAAGCATTGCCCAGCGTCGTACACAAAAGGTGCAATCGGCGACAAGGTGCTGCCTTTGTGAGCGTCGCCTCCCAGCAGCACGGCGGGATGCAGTTAGAGATGGTGAGCCTCACAGGTTTGTTGACGGCGGGCTTGATTAAAAAAGGACGGGGGCGGGAAGGACGGCGACAGGGGCAGAGAGGGGAAGAATTCACTGCCGGCGATGCAGAAGCAGTCGGGGGCGATTGCCCATCAGGCCTCTCTCGCCATCCGCTAGGTCGCCCGAGGGCGCATGAGGCGTAGTTGAGCGTGACGACAAGGGTGGGGGGGGGGGGTGCGTTATGAGCCAGGAGGAGCCCGTCCGTCACGCCCGCCGCTCGGAATCTCCATCGGCGCGCTTGCGATGCGCACAATGCCGCTCTTCCTGCGGACAGCGCTTTCTCTCTGCTCTCTCTCGCTCGTCCCTCCTATCCCCAACTCCCCTCCATCTTGGGATTGGCGGTGAAAGGGGGGCTGGGTGTCGTGCTAAATGAGCGCAGGTGCTGGAAAATGTCAACGTGAAAAAGGAGGTGGGGCTGTGCACCCAGACCGAAGGATGGAGAGACGGAATGGTGGCGCTCAAGCCAACCCCCGCCCCCTTCCCCTGGATGTTCCCCATCATGTCTACGTGTGGTTCCATGTCGCGCCTCCTCGACAGGAGGCTCGGCCTGTTTGTTGCTAAGGTGTCACAATCTTCCCGGCAACGGTGGCACAACGCCCTTCTTGTCCTTCCTCCTCTGTTGCCATGTTCTGTACTGCAGCTTTCCTGGGAGTGCATTGATCTGGAGCAGAGTGCCTCCTTGGGCGTGTGTTCAGGAGCAGAGGAGGGAAAAACTCTGCTCTCAGCACGAAGACGGGATTGGACATATTGGACAGCAAGAGTCGAGCTGCACAATGCCAACTAGCAACGCACGTTGACTTTTGTCTGTCAGTCAAAGCAGGTCGTCGGAACGCCGAGGGTGGATCTCTCCACTACGCTTTGTGCGTGTGCGTGTCTGTGTGTGTGTGCGTGTGTGTGTGTGTGTGTGTGTGTGTGTGTGTGTGTGTGTGTGTGTGTGTGTGTGTGCGATTTGTCAAGGATTCGTAGACCTGCACTTCCCTGCCCCCTCCTTCCTGACCAATTGAGGATCCTGAGGTGATCGGCTGACATTCATTTTGACAGCCATGCACAGTGTCTGTCTGTCTGTCTCACCATGAGAGCAGGATCATGCCTGTAAATAGACTAAATTGTTTTGGGTGGGGAGGGTGTGGCAGGGGATGAGTTAGTGTCCATGACATTGTGGAGCCCCCGACAATTTTCATGATCACGCCTGGAGTAAATCCCGCCACAATAAATGAGTAGCGATCAACGGCGGCAGGGTTCCGAATGCAACAGCTGTGATTTCGACGTCAACATTTTGCGACGTGCTTAAATCAGTCAATCACTCAAAACCTGCCGTGGCGCTATAGCTGCCTCACATCCGCAACACAAAGATAAGAAGAAGAAAGAGGACAGAAAAAGGCCAGCATTTCTATTTTTAGTCAATGCCGTTTGAAACCAACAACATGTGCATGTGACGACCTGGCATTACAAAATGAATGGGAACAAAACGCTTTGAGGTGACATCGGAGGACCATCATTTCAATCCGACGGCCCAGCTGATCGCTGCCCCCCTCCCTGCCGCAGTTTGCCCAGTGACGACTCTCACTGAATACACAACAGCCAACAACCGCCGTTGGGGCCCAAAGGTGGCTTGCTTCAGATGGACGCCAGACGCAAACGTGCAAAATTGGCAACAACAAAAAAACAAGCATTCAAACTGAATTTCACAAGGCCATCGGCAGGAAAAGGACAACATTCAAAAGTGGCCCGGATCCGGCGCAGGACAAACAATCAGAATCAGAAAACATTTATTTGTCCCACAATGGGGAAATTTGCAGTCCACAGCAGCAATTTGAAAGGAGATGGGGTGGGGTGTGGGGGTGAAAGGACAGAAAAACAAGATATTCTCCGTACAAAAGTGAAGGTTTCTGACGTTTCGCCTCCTATCCAAGAGGCTTCGTCAGCGAACTAAAGTCTGACTGGTCGTATCGGCCCCATTTATATATCCCTAATGTCCAGACCTGGTGGCGCCGGACACAGCTATGATAGGTCCCTACTCTCAGGTTGGGGGGGGGGGCGCGGGACCCCCCCCTGTGGCCCCACTGATTGTTCCTACATTCCTGACTAACGATTGGCCTATTTTCATTCTTACAATGTATGGAATAAACTACATTACTTTGTTTTTCAAAATTAGTGCATCCAAAAGATAGGCTACCAAATGAAAAACAAAGTAATGTAGTTTATTCCATACATTGTAAGAATGAAAATTGTAAAGAGCAGTACATTGGGGAGACTCAACAAATTCTCAAAAAAAGACTTTATCAACATTGCAGGGATAATACTAGTGGGCCTCAATCGGCAGTACATTTGCACCTAAAAGCTAGCAACCACTCATTTGACGACAATGAGGTTAAAATCTTAGCGAAAGAACATAGATGGTTTGAAAGGGGGGTAAAAGAGGCGATTCTTATAAAACAACAAAATCCTTCATTAAACCGGTCTGGTGGTGTGAGGTTCAATTTGGATCGTTCATACAATAGCCTGCTCAGGCAAAACAGGTTAGGCAACTTTCGCAATGCTGATGAGGGTCGTTATGCTGATGAGGTGATACCGGGGGGAGTGGGGGTAATAGGCCAATCGTTAGTCAGGAATGTAGGAACAATCAGTGGGGCCACAGGGGGGGGTCCCGCGCCCCCCCCAACCTGAGAGTAGGGACCTATCATAGCTGTGTCCGGCGCCACCAGGTCTGGACATTAGGGATATATAAATGGGGCCGATACGACCAGTCAGACTTTAGTTCGCTGACGAAGCCTCTTGGATAGGAGGCGAAACGTCCGAAACCTTCACTTTTGTACAGATGACGGCTGAAGAAACCTTCTCATCGATGGACCACTCCTGTACGACTGAGAGCTTACACAGACGAAGATATTCTCCTCTTCTTCTTTTCCTTTCGGATTTTCCCCTCAGGGGTCGCCACAGCGAATCAATATCCTCCATCTATCCGGTTTTGTGCATCCTCTTCTCTCACACCAGCTACCTTCATGTCCTCCCTGACCACATTCATAAACCTCCTCTTTGCTCTTCCTCTCGGTCTCCTGCCTGGCAGTTAAAGGCTCAGCGTCCTTCTCCCAATATAGTCACTCTCTCTCCTCTGGACATGTCCAAACCATTTCAGTCTGGCCTCTCTGACTTTCTCTCCAAAGCCTCTAATATGATTTATCCCTCTAATGTACTCATTCCTGATCCTATCCAACCTAGTCACTCCCAAAGAAAACCTCAACATCTTCACCTCTGCTACCTCCAGCTCTGCTTCCTGTCTTTTCGTCAGTGGCACTGTCTCCAGTCCAAACATCATGGCTGGTCTCACTACTGTTTTATACACTTTTCCTTTCATCCTAGCTGAAACCCTTCTATCACAAATTACACCTGACATTTTTCTCCAGCCGCTCCAGCCTGCCTGGACACGCTTCTTCACCTCTTTTCCACACTCTCCATTGCTCTGGACAGTTGACCCCAAGTACTTAAAATCCCCCACCTTCTTTATCTCTTCTCCCTGTAGCATCACTCTTGCACTTGGATCCCTCTCATTCACACACATATATTCTGTCTTGCTGCGACTGATCTTCATTCCTCTCCTTTCCAGGGCATATCTCCACATCTCTAGTTTCTCCGCCACCTGTTCCCTGTTCTCGCTACAGATCACAATGTCATCTGCAAACATCATGGTCCAAGGAGATTCTTGTCTAACATCGTCTGTCAGCCTGTCCATCACCATAGCAAATAAGAAGGGGCTCAGAGCTGTCCCCTAGTGGAGTCCCACCTCCACCTTGAATTCCTCATTCATACCGACAGCACACCTCATGTCTTGCACCGCTCTGACATACTTTTCCGTCACTCCAGACTTCCTCATGCAATTCCACAGTTCTTCTCTGGGCACCCTGTCATACGCTTTCTCCAGATCTACAAAGACAAAATGCAATTCCTTCTGACCTTCTCTGTACTTCTCTATCAGCATTCTTAAAGCAAACACTGCATCTGTCGTGCTCTTTTTTTGGCATGAAGCCATACTGCGGCTCACAAATGTTCACTTCTACTCTTAGTATAGCTTCAACTACTCTTTCCCAGGGTTTCATTGTATGGCTCATCAACTTTATTCCTCTGTAGTTAGTACAACTCTGCACACCTCCTTTGTTCTTAAAAATGGGCATGAGTACACTTCGTCTCCATTCTTCAGGCATCTGTTCCCCATCTAAGATCTTGTTGAATAACCCAGTCAGGAACACCAAGACACTTCCATACCTCGATTGGTAAATCATCAGGCCCGAGTGCCTTTCCCCCCTTCATCCTCTTCAGCGCCCTCCTCACTGCATCCTTGCTAATGCTTGCTACGTCTTGGTCCACAACAGTCACGTCTTCTACTCTTTGTTCCTTCTCATTTTCTTCATTCATCAATTCTTCAAAGTACTCTTTCCATCTTGCCATCACACTACTGGCACCTGTTAACACATTGCCATCTCTATCCTTAATCACCCGAACCTGCTGCAGGTCTTTACCATCTTTGTCTCTCTGTCTTGCCAGCCGGTAAAGATCAGTCTCACCTTCCTTGCTGTCCAGCCGAGCATACAAGTCATCATAGGCCTCTTGTTTGGCCTTTGCCACCTTTACTTTAACCGTGCGCATCTCCTTGTACTGCTGTCTACTCTCGTCCGTCCTCTCAGTGTCCCACTTCTTCTTTGCTAACCTCTTTCTCTGTATACACTCCTGCACCTCCCCATTCCACCACCAAGTCTCCTTATCTACCTTTCTTCCACTCGATACAGGGTACTTTCCGACCTGTGTCTCTTATTAGGTTTACTGTAGTTTGCCAGTCATCTGGAATGACCTCTTGCCCACCCAGTGCTTGTCTTACCTCTTTCCTAAATGTCATGCAACACTCTTCCTTTTTCAACTTCCACCATTTTGTCCTCACTTCAACTTTTGGTTTCTTCATCTCCCTCACTGCCAGCGTCATCCTATACACCACCAACCTATGCTGTCTGGCTACACTTTCACCAACCACTACTTTGCAGTCACTGATTTCCTTTAGATGGCGCCGTTGACACAAAATGTAGTCTACCTGTGTACTTCTGCCTCCACTCTTATAGGTCACCCTATGTTCCTGTCTCTTCTGAAAGAACGTATTCACAATAGCCATTTTCATCTCTTAGCAAAGTCAACCACCATCTGTCCTTCAGCGTTCCTCATCTCGAGTCCAAACCTGCCCATCACCTCCTCATCATCTTTCCTGCGCCAACATGTCCATTGAAGTCTCCACCAATTACAACCCTCTCACTTCTCGGGATGTTCTGTATGACTTCATCCAAGTCCAACCAAAATTTCTCCTTCTCCGCCAGCTCACATCCTACTTGTGGGGCATACTCACAAACAACATTGAACATCACACCTTCAATTTCTAGCTTCAGACTTATCATTCTATCTGATAGTCTTTTTACTTCTAAGACATTCCTAACAAACTCCTCTTTTAAGATAACCCCCACTCCATTTCTCTTTCTGTCTTCACCATGATAGAACAACTTAAACCCCGACCCTAAGCCTCTAGCCTTGCTCCCTTTCCACCTGGTCTCCTGGACACACAGTATGTCTACCTTCTTTATCTGCATCATTTCAACCAGCTTTCGACCTGTCATTGTTCCTACATTTCTACTCTTAGTTCTATACTCTTTGCGTTCCATTTCTATCTTTTCCTCCGGGCACACCTCCCTCCTATCCTTCTTCGACCAACAGTAGTCAATTTTCCACTGGCACCCTGAAGGTCAACAGTACCAATGGCAGCCATGGTTAACCCGGGCCTCGACCGATCCGGTATGGGATTTAGAGGTTTGATTCGCATATTTGTTTTGGCAAATGTTTTTACGTCGGATGCCCTTCCTGACACAACCCTCTGTATTTATCTGGGCTTGGGACCGGCACAATAAGACACTCGCTTGTGCCCCCTTGTGGCTACATTAAAAACAAGATATTCTAAGCATAGTAAAATAAAAACGTCAGCAGACTGAGATGTATACTGTAAATGTGCAAAACCGTTTCATAAAAAACTGTACATAGTGCAAGTATCAAGAAAGTCATATTGATATATGTAGCTGTATTGCATCAACCCATATTTACAGTACAAGTGTCCAGTTATTTTTTTGACATGTGATGATTGAGAATTGAGAAGCCTGACAGCAGTCGGTAGGAACGAGCGGCAGTACCTCTCCTTCTTGCAGCGCGGGTGGAACAGTCTCTAGCTGAAGGAGCTACCCAGTGCTGTCAGGGTGGGCAGGAGGAGGTTCGAGGGGCTGTCTGTCATAGCTTTTAGTTTAGCAAGCGTCCGTTTGTTGCCCACCTCCACCAGAGAGTCCAGCGAGCAGCCCAGGACAGAACTGGCCCTTTTGACCAGGCGCTCCAGTCTTTTCCTGTCCCGGGTGGTGATGCTGCCTGACCAGCAGACAATTCCATAGTGGAATCAAATCATCAACAACAAAAAACGTCATTTGTGGTCGACGGTTGAGCAAATCCGGCTCGCAGCACCGCAGAGCTGCGGGGTTGTATTCTGGCTCCGGGGACTCCGCTTTCCTTCCATATTCCCCAGAACATGCCTGGCATCTTCGGGCAAGTTATGATCGTTGTCACGATTTGCAAGGTGTTGATGGTGGTGGACCCCAAACAAGCAGGTAGGCAGGAGGAGCAGGATGTATTTGATGAATCGTATTGGGTGGGTCGCTTTCGCTTGTGGCCACGCCCAAAGCCTTGGAACGCACGTGGCTCTGCCCGATGCCTCGCGGGACGGGATTTCTACGTCTATGCACTCGTATATTCGTTGGTCATTTGAAATAAAATGGTTTACTGGGACGACAAAGAGCTGACGGCTGGCACTGACACACCCAACTCGTATCTTCAATCGGCATACCTGTCAACCTTGGCTAGTAGCTGCTCTTATAAATGATAACAATTCCCTTATAAAAGTTGCAGCACGCCGTATATCATTTGAAATGCTAAAAAAAAAAACGCGAACACTAGCGGAAATGCAGACAGATCATCGCACATGCGCACGGTATGCTTTTATTAATCTGACCATATGCAGCTATAAAAAAAGTATACGATTGAGATTTACTTTTGCTGGTTTGCCGTGACAATAAGTAGCGATCGGCGGCTGCATTGTCGCTAGCTACCAGCAGTCGAGAAGAACTGGATTTGAGCCAAAATGGTCTTTGTAAGAACGGTTCACATTTCCCCCCGTTTCAAAGTTGTAGTACATTGTTTGAAATGCTTAAAAAACACAAAATGTGGGGGAAATGTATACGTTGACAGGTGTGGATTGGATTTGTTCTGCATTGGATGCACCCTTCACAAAGGAAAAGAAGAGAACGCTGGTGTGTGTGGCTGCGCAGCGGCTGGCAGGCAGGAAGTGGTTAAGCCGTTCATCCCCCCCCCCACCTGCACCCTTCCGCTGCTTCTTGAGGTTGTCGCCTTTTCCACAGGCAAATTAAAACCGAATTGCAACAAGATGGCCGACTGGAAAGCACTGAAATGGAGCAATTCAAAAATATGTGTATGGAGGAAGCAATGGCTGCCAGGACGGGCAGAAGAAGCTCGGCCGCCAATCTTCAAATCAAACAGGTCGGTGTCATACGCGCAGCCCGCGACAGATGCGAGGCCGTATGCGGGGAAGCACGACCTGCAGTCCATGGCCACACATTTACATGGGACAGTACCGTGCACTTTATGTTGGGGGGGGGGGGGCATGCTTTGCCATCGCACTGCCATTCGGCACACGTGTGCGCATGCACGCTGTTTGCATCTTGAAGGACAACCAACACCATTTTTTGTTTCCTAACTGACATCAGAAAAACGTTTTATAGCATCTAAAATACCGAAAACACGCAGGCTGATATTTTTAGTCAAATGCAAAACACAAATAAAAATGACTTAAAGTGTCCCAAAACTGCCACAAAATGAGCTCGGAACTGGGCAGATTCAGAAATTCCCGCCCCCTTGTTCGTGACGTCACGCCAGGGCGTCTTGCGTTGCTCTAGAATCAAAACAATGGCTTCAGATTCGGAGAAGATGCTTTCTTGTTACTCATCCAGTTATGAATATGATTCAAATAGTTCTGAAGAGGAAAGCATAAATATTTGCAATTGATTCAAGAAGTCCTTCCGTATCAATTCGAGCCGTCTGGACTCCAATGTAGCGTCCCAGAAAATGCACAAGATGGCGCACAAGCTCTGTTGGAAATGGGCTGATTTGTCTGCTGGGAATTTTTGTAGACTTACACCTTCTTTATGCACATTACCGCAATTGGCTGCGACACACAATGATTCATTTCGCGATCAACACGGTGTTTTCAGATGAAAAAAAGTGCCCAAAATGCATTGTGTGTCGTTTTGTCAGTCACGGGCGTTCCTAATGTGACGTCACTTCAGGAATCGTCATCACCTCGAAAATAAGACTTTCTGAATATTCAGCGCCAGTCTTAAAAGGTGAAATATAGCTATATGCGGTGGAATCTTTGTATAATGCGCTCAGTAGAAGTCATTCCAAATGATTTTTCAAAATTATGGACGCAACTTGTCCGGAGGTGTCGGTTGTTCTTTAAATGAGTCAAATAAAAAGCTACTCACCTTCTATGCTGCGGAGGTCGAGTCTGAGGCCTGAGCGCAGTTGCGGATCAGAGACCCTTTCCAGCTGCTCAGAAAGTCTGCTGATGCCGCTCCAGAGCGCTTGGTACCGTTCCACCTCGGCTTTGACAGCGGCGGCGCGGAGCCACCTCATCGTCGGGCATGCATCAAGTATATGAGCGAGGATGACTCGGCTCGCCGAGGCCCATTGAAATGCTGCAGCGTCTCAGCAAACGCGATGGCTGGAGGTTTTCTCCTCATGCCCATTTCAAACCATCAACCGAAGCCACTTCCTTTTCTCTCGGCCAAGAGTGACAACGGCTCGCGAGGTTTCTGTGGTTCAAAGCGTGACTCTCGTGCAGACGCGCCTCACTTCCTTTATTGTCAATCATCGTTGAGTGTCCTGATTGGAGGCGGCCGGAGGAAGCCGCATCCTGTATTAATAATAATAATAATAATAATAATAATAATAATAATAATAATAATAATAATAATAACACATTACATTACATTTTAAGCGCCTTTCAAAGCTCTCAAGGACACTTTACAATCACAGACAAGCATAGGTACTACAATAAATAAAATACAATCACAAATAGAATGCAATAAATAAAATACAATTATAAATAGAAACAAGAGACAGAGAGCTACACAGAAAATGCAATTTTAAATAGGTGGGTTTTGAGATGGGACTTGAAGGTGGGTAGAGAATCGATGTTACGAATGTTGGGAGGAAGTGAGTTCCAAAGTTTGGGGGCAGAGCAGCTGAAGGCGCTGTCACCCATCGTGCTGAGACGGGCAGGGGCGGCACACAGAGGCGGAAGGAGGAAGAGGATCGGAGGGAACGAGAGGGAATAGAAATTTGAAAAAGGTCAAATAGGTATGGGGGGCAAGATTATGGATAGCTTTAAATGTATAAAGAAGAATTTTAAAGTTGATTCTACATTTGACCGGGAGCCGGTGGAGCTCTTGGAGGACGGGGGTTATGTGGTGAAAGGATAAGGTTCTGGTGATGATCTGGGCTGAAGAATTCTGGACGAGTTGAAGTTTGTGGAGAAGTTTCTGAGGGACACCAAAGAGAAGTGTATTGCAATAGTCAATCCGGGATGTGATAAGACTATGAACGATGATAGCAGTGGTGTGAGGAGTGAGAGACGGGCGAAGACGATTGATATTGCGTCGGTGGAAGTACTCATCGCCGTCAATGCGTGTCGTGCAATGGCGATAAATACGCACGGGATGTCGGCTTAAGTCAATCATGCAAGAATTGACAAAGGTGGAGAGGGAATGTGAAGTTGAAGCATCTCCACTCCGCTGTTCCAAAGGTAGGCTTTCTTTTTTGGAGTTCATTTCAACCCTTTTTGTTCTTCTCCACAACTCAATCAAAAAAGAAAGAGACAGGGAGGGGGGCATCAGAAGAAAAAAATGCTTTTGTTGAATGTCGATGGACGGAGCAACAAACTTTAAAGGACAACCGACACCTCTGGACAAGTTGTGTCCATAATTTATAAAATCACTTGAAATGACTTCTACTGAGCGCATTTGACAAAGATTCCACCGCATATACAGTGAGACCTCAACTTATGAACTTAATTGGTTCCCAGACAGAGTGTGTAAGGCGAAAACTGTTAAAATGGGAATAATCCGTTCCCGGGTTTCCATAAAATATACTTTTCAACTAAATAAGCCTTAAAACTACACACAACAGAGAGATCGAGAGGTAGGTAGAGAGGGGAACAAAGGGAATTGCTGTTTGGAAAGAGGCGCATTACATGAGGACTATAGTGCTTAATATAAGGTTTAATTTTCATAAATTTGACGTTTGTAAGACGAAAAGTTTGTAAGATAAGGTATTTGTGTCTATCTATATCTCTCTTTATCTATCTATCTATCTATCTATCTATCTATCTATCTATCTATCTATCTATCTATCTATCTATCTATCTATCTATCTATATGATGATTCTCCTCTCTCTCTCTCTCTCTCTCTCTCTCTCTCTCTCTATCTCTCTCTATCTTTCTCTATCTCTCTCTATATATATATCTCTATCTCTCTAGCTCTCTAGCTCTCTCTCTCTCTCTCTCTCTCTCTATCTATCCCTCTCTCTCTCTATCTCTATCTATCTCTATCTCTCTCTATTTCTCTATATCTCTCTATCTCTCTCTCTCTATCTCTATCTCTCTCTCTATCTCCCTCTCTATCTCTTTCTATATCTATCTATCTATCTATCTATCTATCTATCTATCTATCTATCTATCTATCTATCTATCTATCTATCTATCTATCTATCTATCTATCTATCTATCTATCTATCTATGATGATTCTCTTGTCTGTCTCTCTGTCTCTCTCTCTCCCTCCCCCTATCTCTCTATCTCTATCTCTATCTCTCTCTACGTATATGTCTATCTCTTTCTATCTATCTATCTATCTATCTATCTATCTATCTATCTATCTATCTATGATGATTCTCTTCTCTGTCTCTCTATCTCTCTCTCTCTCCTTCCCCCTATCTCTATCTATCTCTCTATCTCTCTCTCTATCTCTCTCTCTATGTATATCTATTTCTCTCTCTCTCTCTCTAGCTCTCTCTCTATCTCTATACCTCTCTCTCTCTATCTCTGTCTCTCTATCTATCTCTATCTCTCTCTCTCTCTCTCTCTATCTATCTCTATCTCTCTATCTATCTATCTATCTATCTATCTCTCTCTATCTATCTATCTATCTATCTATCTATCTATCTATCTATCTATCTATCTATCTGTCTATCTAGTCTATCTGTCTATCTAGTCTATCTGTCTGACTCTATCTCTCTCTCTATCTCTCTCTTTCTCTATCTCTAAATATATCTCTCTATCTCTACCTCTACCCTCTCTATCTCTCTACCTCTCTCTATCTCTACCTCTAAATCTCTATCTCTCTCTATCTCTATTTATCTCTATCTCTATTTCTATCTCTCTCTCTCTCTCTCTCTCTCTCTCTCTCTCTCTCTCTCTCTCTCTCTTTCTCTATCTCTAAATCTATCTCCCTATCTCTCTTTATCTTTACCTCTACCTCTACCCTCTCTATCTCTCTACCTCTCTCTATCTCTACCTCTAAATCTCTCTCTATCTCTCTCTCTATTTATCTCTATCTCTATTTCTATCTCTCTCTCTATCTCTCTATCTCTCTCTACCTCTCTACCTACCTCTCGATCTCTCTATCTCTCCACCTCTACCCTCTCTCTCTCTACCTCTCTCTATCTCTACCTCTACCTCTCTATCTCTAGATCTCTATCCCTAGATCTCTCTAGATCTCTCTCTCTCTATCTCTCTCTCTCTATCCGTCTTTCTCTCTATCTATCTTGACATCTCTCTCTATAGCTCTCTCACTACTGACGATGGCACACTACAGACGATGTGTGTCATCTACGATGTCCCAAATTCACAACCTCCCATCCCTGAGGCACAGCTCCCACACCATTCTCAACATCAAGGCTAATCTCATGTGAGGACCATCCATTGGCACAAATGGACAGAATAACATCACGTCCAGTGTTTCATGATTCTTCCTCTGTAAGTTATATATATATACACACATATATACAGTGATACCTTGGCTTACGAACTTAATTGGTTCCCAGACAGACTGTGTAAGGTGAAAACTGTGTATCCCATAAATTAATTTCCCATGGGAAACCATTAAAAGGAGAATAATCCGTCGACGTCACGCTTTCTGATGACGTCACGCTCGCCATCCGCCCTGCGGTGTGGCGTCTGAACTGCAGCCGAAAGCCAAGAGCCAGCGATCGCTCCTTGCGTTTGGCCTTCTAACGCTCGCCCGGGCGAGCCGAAAGAGCCGCGATGGTCTGCGGTGGCTTCACGTGTTCCAAAAACGCCCTGTGCTCCTTGAACGTCGTCTACATGGTGAGCGTCGGAAATCCAGTCACTTGGTCCTTGCTAGCCAGCCGCTTTAGCATGCTAGCCCGGACCCGGGCTAGCAACCTCGCCGCGACGCCGAAGAATTGGACCTCTGCGCTTTTGATTTTAAGGCAAATTCGCTCCTTCGGCATCTCTAAATAAAACAAATTGTCGTAGCAACTCTCGACTGCTGCTGTCGGCCTGCTGGTTCTTATTTAGGCGGTTGGATGGATTCCTCGCGACAACTCGGGCAGGCGACGCGCACCACCGGCCCTTTTCATCCGGTCGCGTTGGCCGGTTCGACCGGTGCCACTCAACTGCCGCGTTTTGAAGCCCAATATTCGTGGAAGTGCATTTATTACACGTCGACCCGTGAAAGCTCCAAAAACGGACATTGTGGGGCCTAACTCGGGGCGTGGACCAGCACTGACCCACCCACGTCACGTCGTGTGGCCCACGGACACGAACGGAATAGCGGACTGGTGTATCGATCCCTGAGTTGGAAAACCGAAATTGGATCACAATGGCAGAAGACCTGCACGTCGCTGAAGTCACTTGCTATTTGTATTTTGACCCCACGTGTATCAAAGAGATCGTCTAACATGCCCTCCCCAAAAAATATGTGAAATTATAGAGGTGGTTGTGCTGTGTACAGATGGTGGGCCTGCTGCTGATTGGCGTGGCGGCGTGGGGCAAGGGTTTCGGCCTGGTCTCCAGCATCCACATCATTGGTGGCGTGATCGCCGTGGGCGTCTTCCTCTTGCTCATCGCCATGGTGGGGCTGGTGGGAGCCCTGCGCCACCACCAAGTCATGCTTTTCTTTGTATCCTTTCCCCCTCACGTGGCGGCCAATTCCGAACACTCGAGCGCTTTCTTTGACGCCTGCCTTGCTAGTACATGGTCATTCTTTTCATCGTCTTCCTCTTTCAATTTGGAGTGTCCTGCTCCTGCCTGGCGATGAACCGCAGTCAGCAGGTGAGTCGTCCCCTTCTCCTTTTAAAGCTCAAATTGCCGAATGCAGTTCCCCGCGACAATCTCGTAAACGTTCTCGGCTCACCGCCATTGGGCTCCTCGTCGTGCCAAACATGCTGTTGGACTCGAGATACTTGACCACCCTCCACCCACGATGGCGGCGCGCTCATTTTCACGACAGCCATGCCAGAAGCGTTTGCCGTCTCGGTTCCTTTTGATTTGGCGCTCGCTTTGGGTGCATTGCGAAGCCTTCCCTTTGTCCCTCCGGGGTGTGACGACTGCTCCACCCAACGTGAATAAAAGGAAGCGGTGACTTTAGTCGAGGTCTCGCCGACGTGCCTTGCTCTTCCAGGAGGTGTTTTTAAACTCGGCGTGGGGAATGTTGGAAAACAATACTAAGATGGATCTGGAGAGTCAGCTCAACTGCTGCGGGCTGCTCAACGTCGCCAGCAAACGAGGGCAATTTGAGCGGGACCTGCAGAACTGCCCTGCCGTAAGTCTGACGACTACACGCCGCATTTGTTTCCATTTGGCCGTTTGCCCCGATATTGCGGATTGGTTTCGTCTGTGTGATTTCTTGTTGACAAACTGTCACTCAAGACTTGAAGTAATTTCTGTGCCATCTCACCGAAATGAGCTTGATGATGATACTGTATACAGTGATACCTTGGCTTACGAACTTAATTGGTTCCCAGACAGAGTAAGGCAAAAAATGTGTATCCCAAAAATTAATTTCCCTTAGGAAACCATTAAAATGAGAATAATCCATTCCCAGGTCCCCATAAAACATAATTTTCTACTTTCTAATTTTCTAAGCCTTAAAACTACAGAAAATACACCTTATTTTATGTATAATAAATGTGCCATGATATTATAATTAAAGAAATCAACTGTACTATATAATAAAGTGGTTTTATTGACCATTGTGATGGTCGTTGATGGCTTGATGGAATGGAGTGGCCGGTTTCATCAGCATTAAACACTTGATGAGGAACGTAGCCGTCTTCTTTCACCATCTTGAGGAATGATCCCTTGGTGCTTTTTCTGCGATAATTTTACTTTGTTCCTCATCAATTGTGTTCTGTTTAGCTGGGTTGGTAGCTTTTTGCATCAAATGTACAGATGGCTTGTGCGGGTTAGTTGTGGAGCCTGATTGATGGGAATTTTAACCTTGCAGTCCACACTCTGACTTTGATCTATCAAAGTTGAACAAAGTCCAAATGTGACTGTTTTCTATCCATTTTGTCTCTCTCTGTCGTCTGCCTGTCTCTTTAATTTTTAAACCACCTCCCCTCACTGCAGCGTTCTTGACCAATCACATGGCTTTAACCGAAGACTGGGGGCGGGGAATAGAGGACAAAAAATGTTGGGTGCCATTTTCTTTTTTGGAGAATGGCTACACTCTCTGTCTGTAACCCCCCCCCCCCCCCCCCCCAACCTCACTGCTGCGTTCTTGACCAATCACGTGGCTTTAACCGACGACTGGGGGCGTGGAATAGAGGACCAAAACAAGCCGGCTGCCATTTTCTTGTTAGGTGAACAGGCTCGTTTGTGGACGACACATCACTCATTGTGGCAGCTCTGTGTGGATCCCGAAAAATAGTTCGGATGCCCAGGTAAAATTTTTATAAATGTAAAGTTCGTAAACCGAAACGTTTGTATGCCAAGGGGTTCGTAAACCGAGGTATCACTGTACAGTAAATGCCCCTAAAGACTCGCCCTTTTTATTTGGATGGGGCGTCGAACGTGTTTAAAATTTCTCTGCGACGGAGAAGGTTAATGGCGACCGCATTTGAGCTCAGCTGACAGCTTGTCGATTGGGCAAAGGCCTCATCTGCTATTTTGGTGTCTTGACTGGCAGTTATGCAAGAACACGAGTTCGTGCTACACCTGCGGGGAGATGATGCTGCACCACGCCAGCGAGGCGCTCAAGATCCTCGGAGGCGTCGGGCTCTTCTTCAGCTTCACCGAAGTGAGCGCCGCCCACGCACGCTTTATTACGTCTTCAAAATGCAATACGGGCCATCTTCATGGACGTGGAGGTGTCCTGACTATGCTGAATGTTGTCCTCCAGATTTTGGGAGTGTGGCTGGCGATGCGCTACAGGAACCAGAAGGACCCGCGAGCCAACCCTAGCGCTTTCCTCTAAGCATGCCCCCTTGCCCTTTCTGACACAACGGTACACGACGACGCCCAACTGACGCGCCCGGCCGAAGCCACGACACGCCTTCTTTAACCGAGAGGCCACCCGCTCGCCCCAGTCTCCATTTGAGAGCCTGTCGCACCGCCCGACCCGCTTCCCGACCACCCCAAGTGAGAATCGTTCCACAAATTAGGCCACCGCGTTGCGCATTGCAATGTTTTGCATGACAAAGGGGAGACGGCGGGGCGCGTCGAGCAAAAGTCGGTCCGATGTCAATTGCGCCAACGCCCACTTGGAGATGGCAACCTGTGGAATGGCCGCCATCTTTGTGGCATCTTCTCAAAGGGCACGGAATGATGTCGTCTTGCTTGCTCCTCCCGGCAATCAATCATCTTGTGTTTGCACCAATTGCGGAGCGATCCGTCTCAGATGGGAAGACAACTCATGAGCGGCTCCCAAAGCTTCCGATTGTCCACAGCCTTGCCATTGGCACCGATTTCTCACCGGTTGATATTTTACCCTTTCTGCCAGGCTTCATGAAATCAGACAAATTATCTTTGGGTGATTATCGATGTTGAATGAATTGGGGCATGCAACCACAATCAATCAAAGGCGGGTCATTTTATAAAATGAAACATCGGATGGCTTTGGAAACATGTTATACTGATGGAAACCAATCACCGGTAATTGGGAATAACTGTTCTAATTTGTAGAACAGATGAAGCAATGTCTCAAAGTGTGTGGGGAGCGGGGTCACATTTGTTGTAAGCATGAGAGTGGAAGCCAAGTCAAAAATGGTCTATGCACGCCACCACTTGTTGAAACGTCATTTTGGGATTCAGATTGTGGTTGTGCCCTCTGAATTTGCCGCAAATTCTCAGGCAAAATGGCCACCTTCTGAGATTAATAAAAAAATGGATTACTTTTGCTTAATTCCTATTGCACAACTAACCACATTGTAATAAAACTTGTGGGGGTACAGAGAACATTTTTGACTGTCGTAAACGGGACCAAAAGGTGTGATTTTTATTTTTTTTTGGGGGGGGGGCGGCGGCAGGGGTGGTGTCTGAATCCTTCCAATCCTGAAATTTTACTTGTACAGTGATACCTCGGCTTACGAACTTAATCGGTTCCTAGACAGTGTGTAAAGTTAAGTGTATCCCAAAAATTAATTTCCCATAGGAAACCATTAAAATGAGAATAATCAATTCCCAGGTCCCCATAAAACATAATTTTCTACTTTATAATTTTCTAAGCCTTAAATCTACACAAAATATACCTTATTTTATTTATAATAAATGTTCTATGGTATTATAATAAAATAAATTAACTGTACTATATAATAAAGTCATTTTATTTACCTTTGTGATGGTCGTTGATGGCTTGATGGAATGGAGTGGCCGGTTTCCTCAGCATTAAACACTTGATGAGGAATGTAACCTTTCACCATCTTGAGGAATGATCCCGTGTAGGTGCTTTCTCTGATAATTTTATCTACTTCCTCATCAATTGTGTTCTGTTTAGATGGGTGGATAGCTTTTTGCATCGAGTGTGTAAATGGCTTGTGCAGGTTGTGGAGCCTGATTGATGGGATATTTTAACATTGCAGTGTTCACTCTGCCTTTGAACTATCAAAGTTGAAACTCACTGTCGTCTGCCTGTCTCTTTAATGTTTAACCCCCCCCCCCACCGCTGCGTTCATGACCAATCACGTGGCTTTAACCAAAGACTGGGGGCGGGGAATAGAGGACAAAAACAGTCGGCTGCCATTTTTTTGTTAGAAGAACAGGTTCGTTCACGAACGACACATCACTTATTGAGGCAGCTCCATGTACGAAAAAAGTTTGTATGCCAAGGTAAAATGTTCATAAATGTAACGTTCTTAAACCGAATAGTTCGTAAGCCAAGGGGTTCGTAAACCGGGGTATCACTGTACTCGACTTGAGATTGCTTGTTCCCGACCACATTTGACATTTTGACTGTGTGTCATTTTCATTGCGTTTTGTCACGTTGCTTTGGAGATGATGGAGGAAGCAACCAAGACTGTGAATGCTCCTGCAGTGTTTAATTAAATTTGCCCTCCTCAATCACTAAAAGGCATTGAGACAAAACTTGTGGATGAGTTGCGAGGATATTGTGTGTCTTCACAATCTGTGTGTGTGGGTCATGTTGCATTTGAACTGAAGTTTGGACGATGGCTTTCCAAGCCAGTCGCGTTGAAATCTTGATGAACTGCAACTGAGCCAGCCGTCACCTTTCGGGACGGCAACGGACTGCAGACGTGATTTTGTAAATAGAGCAAATATGATGTTGTGCGTAGTTTCCACTCCGTCTCACCCGGCGACCGATCTTTGTGTTGCACGATGGCGTTGCTGCGTGCAGTTTGTCCAGTCTGGTGCGTCGCAGGTCCCACCCCGTTCAGCGGCCAATTTGAGCATCATAATCAAGCATCACTTTGGCCGTTGGATGTCACCCACCAATGTCCTTGCGCCACCTTCTCTGCGTGGCGCTCGGATCGTTTTCGCTGATGACGTCCTCATTCCCGCGTAGCCGTGCGTCTTGTCTTTCTTATAAGTTAGTCTCATTAGTACTGCCAATGTATCTTTCCATTACGGCTGTATTTTAATGGGGGGGCACCCTCCCCTCCAGCGAAGCACTGAAACCACAAAACACGAAGCGGTGAGTGATGATTGTCTTAATTTTTAACTTGCGGGCGGCAGACAACCGACAGCCCCGATCAGTCTGTTGTCTGACCCCTACGCCAAACGTGGATCTTGGTTGGGTCCTGCTCCAGTCGCCGGAACAACTTGCGACGGGCGTGTCCAGAACAGAAGCATGGCCAGCGGAGTGCGTTTATTGTTGCACAGTGTGCAGAGGCTCCTTTTTCATGATTGCCTTTTGTTGTCGCTTGCCACGACTATTTTAGCGCTCGTTGGTGTTGTTAAATGGATGCTTTGTGCTAAACGTATTTGTGAAATATGTTGTGGGTCTTTTTCAAGTTCTCTCTGCTGGTTCTTTGATGCGCTTTTAACTTGGTGACGAGCGTCCACTTGAATTCCACGTCGGAGTTGAACTTGCCTGCTTGCAGCCGGCGCCCGTTTTTTCCGCCGCTGCTTTTTCCCCTCACTGTGTACAGTCGCTTTGCCGGTTATTAATTTGGGCTGGCGTTGTATTTCCCATGTCTTTTGGGTCCTTTAATTTTACAAATAAAATTTCCAATTGTTCCATAGGTTTTGCATGCCTTTTTTTTAAAACGACGCCAGTGGCGTTCGGTCCAAGACGGCCGAGGGACCCGTAGAACTGAAACTATTTGAGCGAAGGGACTGTTTGGTGAACAAGCATACCTGCCAACTACTCCGGTTTGCCGTAAAACTATGGTTTTTATTATCCCATTCCAGGTTACGGTTTAATAATGAAAATTACGGTTTCCAACAAAAACAATCAAAATAGTTCATTCACAGTGCCAGCTGTTAGCTTCCTTTAGATAAGATATGGGCAAACTACGGCCTGCAGGCCGTGGGGCTTTTTAATCCGGCCCGCCGAACTTGCCCAAATTATAGAAAAACAGTGTCTGAAACTCAACGACAAAAAGTTAGCGAACAACAGGGCAGACATGTCTGAAACGCTGCCTGCCCCAACTTTCCTGGAATCCAGAGTGAGGCCTCATTCCTGGAATCGAGAGTCAAGAGTTAGCATCGTTCTTATTATTGTCATGGCATCTGCCAGAGAAAAATCAACAAAAAAGTGTGAAAAGTAAAACAAAAATTAGTCATTTCGTGAAGAATACTCCTGAGCATTTCCTAGAATTATACTCCGGTCAAGAAAAGGTGAAAATTACGTGAACTAAGGAAAAATGTTTCCAGAGTCCAAAATTGCAAAGAAATATGGCTGTGGACGGACAAAAACCAGCAATATTATCCATTTTCTTGGAGAAGAATTGTCGAGAACCATTGTCGAAGAAATACAAACTGAAGCTTTCAAGCCACTGACGCTAGTACCGATTATGAGGACATATTTCAATACCCAACTTAGAAAAGTACTGTCGTTGCGTCTTTCTTTGTGGGAGTGCAATACGTCTTCAACAAGAGAAAATATCTTCAAGATTCTTCAGGATGAGATTGACCGTGGAAGAATTTAGTGTGTTTTGCAGCGGACAGCTCTTCTGTAATGCTTGAATCGAAGAAAGGGCTTGCATCGTATATCAATGAGATATCGCCATCTACCTACATTGCAGGTAAGCTTTTTTTTTCTTTTTTT